>NW_024470668.1:0-230883 GCF_017639515.1 Carcharodon carcharias
ATAAACATTTGCTTCAATGTTTTTTCCTTAAGTCGGTGATTGTTTCGCTTGGGATCAGCACCAGGTCCCTCTCTGTAAGTGGTCCCTGTATCCACTCTGATCCGGAGAGAACCTTTCATTGTCCTGTATCCAGGTAAACGATCATGAGACCCTGAGATTCCTCACTCTGCACGATTACTCCTGGATTGTATCAGGTCACCTTGTGATTCCACACAAGCGGAGTGGCGGTTATAACCATCAGGAACGATTGAACAGTCGATTGGGCAGTGGGACTAATTGGACAGTTTTTACAAAGGGCCAGCACAGGCACGATGGGCTGAGTGGCTTCCTCCTGAGCTGTGAGATTTTAAATTCTTTCATAGAATGTGGCTGTCACTGGTGAGGCCGCGATTAATTGCCCATCTCTAATTAACCCTTGAGAAGGAGGTAGTGAGCTGCCTTCTTGACCCGCTGCAGTCCATGTGGTGTAGGTACACCCACAGTGCTGTTAGGGAGGGAGTTCCAGGATTTTGACCCAGCGACAGTGAAGGAACAGTGATATATTTCCAAGTCAGGATGGTGAGTGACTTGGAGGGGAACTTCCAGGTGGTGGTGTTCCCATGTGTCTGCTGCCCTTGTCCTTCTAGATGGTAGAGGTCGCGGGTTTGGAAGGTGCTGTTGAAGGAGCCTTGCTGAGTTGCTGCAGTGCATCTTGTAGATGGTACACACACTGCTGCCACTGTGTGTTCATGGTGGAGGGAGTGAATGTTTAATGTGGTGCATGGGGTGTGGATCAATCGGGCTGCTTTCTCCTGGATGGTGTCGAGCTTCTTGATTCTGTGCTTTGTGCAGAACTGATTGAAAGAGACAGTCCAGTTTTTGGTGTAAGTTTACAGTGGGCTCTGTGTCTGTGCTGCACTGACTCTCTGCTATATGATAACCACAGTGTGATATTGTGTTATTGCAGGAGAAAGACAGCGACACAGGAGAGAGTTTCAGGGACCAGTGACATTGCATTGACCCCCAGTCCACTCTCTGTGAAGCACCAGGTACAGGAGCTATTTACACTCACTCCAAAGCTTCAATCTCAGTGTGTAGACAACACATGTCCCAGATTCCCAGCCCAGTTACCCACTGATTTGTACCTGTGGAGTCAGCAATGGTTCAGTATCGTGCTGTCTCTCTGTTATGACACAGCAACTGGTAAAGGCTGTTGTTTAAAATCCCAGTGGGAAACTTTAAACAACTGTCATAACCTATATTTCCCAGTGGAATGTTTGAGATGCAGCTCTAAATTCAGGAATAAGACCACCAGTTCTGGAGATAGTTTTATATCAAACTACATGAGACATTTATTAACTTACACAAGTTAAACATATGCACATGTCTACAAACTAGTATTATCATAACTTTTTAACAAATTCTCAAGCTAACCTCCTCTAAGATAACCCATAGACTTTAAGCAGACACAAGGCAAAGCATTTTCACCTCACAAATTCCAAATGAGGTTCCTTTCACTTTGTTGCCTTTGCAGACAGGTGTAGGCTTACAGCTGCTTTGATGTTACAAGCCTCTGCTCTGCACACACAAAACTGCTCAAGTTATACCCAGCGCTTCTCTTTGAATGTAAATTCTCATTGTATCATCAGGACCTTTCATAGCATCAATTTTATTAGTAATATAAACGTTGATTGGTTTTAGATTTCACTCCCAGACATTGAATGCTCTATTTAAAAATGCAAATTCCCTTTTTACCTCCCTGTTTACATCTCAAAATTACTTTATATCAAAGCACCCAGACTGGCTGGTTTTAATTCAATTAAAACACACACAGACACATCCACAGACTAAACCTCTATTTTAACAAAAATAATTTCCAATAACATGATATTCATTAATCGCATCATGACAGTCTCTCTCTATACCTACCTCCAGTTCTTTCTCTCTCTCTCTCTCTCTCTCTCATCTTGTCACTGATTACTAGGTACATGTTAATGAGGTTACAGCGATAGGGAGGTTTTTAGGGGCTGGAGGAGGTTACAAAGAAAGGGAGGGTTGTAGGGGCTAGAGGTGTTTACAGAGATAGGGAGGGTTGTAGGGACTGGAAGAGGTTACAGAGATAGGGAGGGTTATAGGGGCTGGAGGTGTTTACAGAGATAGGGAATGTTGTAGCGACTGGAGGAGGTTACAGAGAAAGGGAGGGTTGTATGGACTGGAGGAATTTTAAAATCAATATGTTGCTAACCAGGAGCCAATGCTGGTCAGCGAGCACCAGAGATAGGTGTGTGGGACTCAGTGCGAGTTAAGGCACGGGCAGCAGAGGTTCGGATGACCTCAAGTTTACGGAGGGTAGTTTGTGGGAGAACAGTCAGGGATTTGTGGGAATAGCTGCATCTGGGGGCAATGCTGGATTGGATGAGGGTTTCAGCAGTAGATGAGATGAGATGAGACGGGGTCAGGGTGAAGCTGGGCAATGGTGCGGAGGTGGAAAAAGGGAGTGCTGCACTGTTAGAGGGTCAGTACAGAGGTAGTGCTGCACTGTCAGAGGGTCAGTACTGAGGTAGTGCTGCACTGTCAGGGGATCAGGTCTAAGGGAGTGCTACACTGATGGAGGGTCAGTACTGAGTGAGTGCTGCACTGTCAGAGAGTCAGGGCTAAGGGAGTGCTGCACTGTTGGAGGGTCAGTACTGAGTGAGTGCTGCACTATCGGAGGGTCAGTACTGAGTGAGTGCTGCACAGTCAGAGGGTAAGTGCTCAGGGATTGCCGCACTGTTGGAGGGTCATTACTGAGTGAGTGCTGCACTGTCGGAGGGTCACTTCCGAGGGAGTGCTGCACTGTCAGAGGGTCAGTGCTAAGGAAGTGCTGCATTGTTGGAGGGTCAGTACTGAAGGAATGCTGCACTGTTGGAGGGTCAGTACTGAGGGAGTGCTGCACTGTCGGAGAGTCAGTACTGAGGGAGTGCTGCACTGTCGGAGGGTCAGTACTGAGGGAGTGTGAGACTGACAGAGGGTCAGTACTGAGGGAGTGTGAGACTGACAGAGGGTCACTATTGAGGATGTGCTGCACTGTCGGAGGGTCAGTACTGAGGGAGTGCTGTACTGTCGGAGGGTCAGTACTGAGGGAGGGCTGCACTGTCGGAGGGTCAGTACTGAGGGAGTGCTGCACTGTCGGAGGGTCAGTACTGAGGGAGTGCTGCACTGCCATAGGTGGTTTCTTTCAGATGACATGAGAGAGAGGGTTAAACCCAAAGAGACAAGACTGACACTAACGATGCTGCACAATAATTTAACTCTATCAGTGCCAGTAAATGATGTGAGGATGTCTTCTGTTTCCATTTCTCTGTAGGGTAAACAGAACGTGCTGATTACTGAGCCCTGGAACACAACCAGAGACACAAATAGTGAGGAGGAGACCCCAGCTCCCCGGGGTCTCTCTGAAGGTGCAGTGGGAGGCGATGCTGGCCATTGGCACACCGACAATCCCGTTGCCCTTCTCTACGCCAATCCCCAAGTTTTGAGGCTGTCCAGTGGTGCTGGGTCTGTCCACAGGGAAGAGGAGACGGAATACGCACAGATCAGGATCGAGCATAACTGAATGAGAAATGGGGAGAGGGAGTGAGGAGGTGTGGGGGTGGGGGTAGGGATTGAGATTCCTGGGAACAGGAAACAACCCACTGGGGGAGAGGGTGGAGAGAGGGAGGAAGGGATGGAATTGGGCTGCGGTTGGTGTGGTTTGGAATGAAATGCTTCTCCAGAGAGGACTGGATGCTGAGCCATTGGGGATAGAGATTCACTGTCTCTCTCTCTCTGTCTCTCTCTCTCTCCCTCCCTGTCTCTGTCTTTCTTTCTCTGTCTGTCTCTCATTCTCTATCTCCAGCTCCTCCTTTAAGATGCCCGTTAATAACTGACTTTGTTGACTCAGCTGTTGGTCTCCTGTCCCTAATATCTCCTCATGTGCCTCAGAGTCAGGTGAAGATGTGACTAACAATCCCCGGATCAGCCTTGGGACATTTTGCTACATTAAAGGTGCTATATAAATGCAAGTTGTTGCAGTAACTCTGACCTGCTTCGATTAACAATGGAACCACAAAGGCTCCTTCGACAGGGCGAGTGTGCAGGAGGCTCACAATAAATACATTGAGCTGTGAGATTTTTAATTCTTTCATCGAATGTGGCTGTCACTGGTGATGTCAGCATTAATGCCAATCCCTAATTGCCCTTGAGAAGGTGGTGGTGAGCTGCCTTCTTGACCCACTGCAGTCCATGTGGTGTAGGTACACCCACAGTGCTGTTAGAGAGGGAGTTCCAGGAGTTTGACCCAGCGACAGTGAAGGAACAGTGATATATTTCCAAGTCAGGATGGTGAGTGACTTGGAGGGGAACTTCCAGGTGGTGGTGTTCCCATGTGTCTGCTGCCCTTGTCCTTCTAGATGGTAGAGGTCGCGGGTTTGGAAGGTGCTGTTGAAGGAGCCTTGCTGAGTTGCTGCAGTGCATCTTGTAGATGGTACACACACTGCTGCCACTGTGTGTTCGTGGTGAAGGGAGGGAATGTTCAATGTGGTGGATGGGGTGTAGATCAATCGGGCTGCTTTGTCCTGGATGGTGTCGAGCTTCTTGATTCTGTGCTTTGTGCAGACGTGATTTAAAGAGGCAGTCCCAGTCGTTGGTGTAAGGTTACAGTGGGATCTGTGTCTGTGCTGCACTGACTCTCTGCTATATGATAACCACAGTGTGATATTGTGTTATTGCAGGAGAAAGACAGCGATGGAGGAGAGAGTTTCAGGGACCAGAGACATTGCATTTACCCCCAGTCCAATCTCTGTGAAGCACCAGGTACAGGGGCTGTTTACACTCACTCCAATGGTTCAGTATCGTGCTGTCTCTCTGTTATGACACAGCCACTGGTAAAGGCTGTTGTTTAAAATCCCAGAGGGAAACTTTAAACAACTGTCATAACCTGTATTTCCCAGTGGAATGTTTGAGATGCATCTTTAAATTCAGGAATAAGACCATCAGTTCTCGAGATGGGTTTATATCAAACTACATGAGACATTTATTAATTTACACAAGTTAAACATATGCACATCGCTACAAGCTAGTATTATCATAACTTTTTAACAAATTCCCAAACTAATCTCCTCTAAGACAACCCATAGACTTTAAGCAGATTCCAAGCAAAGCATTTTCACCTCACAAATTCCAAATGAGGTTCCTTTCACTTTGGTTCCTTTGCAGACAGGTGTAGGCTTACAGCTGCTTTGATGTTACAAGCCTCAGCTCTGCACACACAAAACTGCTCAAGTTATACCCAACGCTTCTCTTCGAATGTAAATTCTCATTGTATCATCAGGACCTTTGAACTCCATCTCTTCTAACAATAAATCCCCTTTCATAGTATCAATTTTATTAGTAATGTAAACATTGATTGGTTTAAGAATTCCCTCCCAGGCTTTGAATGCTCCTTTTAAAAATGCAATTTGCCTCTTTGTTTACATCTCAAAACTACTATACATCAAAGTACCCAGACCGGCTGACTTTAATCCAATTAAAACACACACACACACACCCACAGACTAAACCTCTGTTTAGAAAGACAATTTCCAATTACAATACATACATAAATAGATTCATAACCCTTCCTCTCTCTTTCTCTCTCTCTCTCTCTCTCTTTCTGATCATGTCTCTGATTACAAGATTCATGTTATTGAGCCTCACACCAGGCACCTGAGTGCAGAATCTAAGCCAGCACTCGCCAGAGACATTTCAGAGGGATTGCGAGACTGACAGAGGGTCAGTACTGAGGGAGTGCTGCACTGTCGGAGGGTCAGTACTGAGGGAGTGCTGCACTGTCGGAGGGTCAGTACTGAGGGAGTGCTGCACTGTCGGAAGGTCAGTACTGAGGAAGACCTGTACTGTCGGAGGGTCAGTACTGAGGGAGTGCTGCATTGCCATTGGTGGTTACTTTTATATGATATGAGAGAAATTTAAACCCACTGAGACACGACTGACACTAACGAGGCTGCACAATAATTTAACCCTATCAGTGCCAGTAAATGATGTGAGGATATCTTCTGTTTCCATTTCTCTCTAGGGTAAACAGAACGTGCTGATTACTGAGCCCCAGAGCAGAACCAGAGACACAACTAGAGACGGGGAGACCCCAGCTCCCCGGGGTCTCTCTGAAGGTGCAGTGGGAGGCGATGCTGGACATGGGAACCCAGACAATCCCGATAACCTTCTCTACGCCAATCCCCAAGTCTTCAGGGTGCCCAGTGGTGATGGGACTGTCCACAGGGAAGAGGAGACGGAATACGCACAGATCAGATTCAAGCGAAACTGAGTGTGAAACGGGAAGAGGGTGTGAGGATGTGGGGGCAGGGATTAAGATTCCTGGGAACACGAGACAACCCACTGGGGGACATGGGGAGAGAGGGAGGAAGGGACTGAATGGGTCTGTGGATGGTGTGGTTTTGATTGAAATGTTTCCCCAGTGAAGACTTGATGCTGAGTCATTGGGGACAGAGATTCAGTGTCTCTATCTCTCCTTCTCTGTCTCTCTATCTCTCTTTCCTTCTCTGTCTGTCCCTCTCTCTCTCTCTCTCTCTGTCCCTCTCTCTCTATCTCTCTGTCTCTCTCCCTCTGCATCTCTGTCTATCTCTCTCCTCCTTTAACATGGTCTTTATTAACTGGCTTTGTTAACTCAGCTTTTTGTCACCTGTCCCTAATAACTCATTATGTGTCTCAGAGATGGATTTATATGTGGTTAACAATCCCCTGAAGAGCTTTGGGACAGTTTGCTACATTACGGGTGCTATATAAATGCAAGTTGTAGTAACGTTGATCTGCCTCGATTCAGAATGGAACCACGGAGGCTCCTTCGACAGGACGTGTGTGCAACAGGCTCGCAATAAATGCATTGCACGGCAACAACTAAGCATGTCCTTTGATGCTGATGCATCCCAGTCCTGCTGTGTGGACACATCACAACCGAGGGACTGCCTGACTGCGTGCAGCCAACGTGGCCGAATAGAAATTAGCAGAAATGTGACGTCACTGAACCTTGTTAACATTTCAGAATGTGCTTTCTGAATTCTGCAACTTCTTTATTCTGTGATAGATTACAAGAAGCTTTTGCATTTTCTATAATGTTACATTTATTGTCACAAGGGATTGAAATGCCCAGACAACTCTGTACAGATATATTTTTATTAAACATCTTACTCTGGGACAACCTTCCTGCTCCAATCTGTTAATTCATATTATTGCATTTCCCCACCAAATTATCAAAATTTCCTGTGTCCACATTTATCATGAAAATTTCCCATGTAAACATGTCACACTGTACTTACACTCTCCTGCCAGTGGTGGTGCTGTAGGCACACCAAATTCTTTCTCAGAGACTGCGGGACATCTCCCAGTTGTCTTTACAATATTATTAAGATACAGGGAATGGGGACAATCTTCACACTGTGGTTACGATGTTGTTAAGACAGAGAGTTGGTGAAACCTCCCCCCCTCCACAGAGATGAGGGCAGGGTCAGTTCTGGCTGTGAGACCCCCACAATCATCCCACGCCCCCTGTTCATTTCCCTTCTCTGCTCTAACTTAGCGCTTTTACACATGAACTGCGGGGCCCACAGGAAAGTGTGGAAGGGCTGCCCATCGCAGCTGGAACAAGGATCCTGGCGGGTTTCCCAGGATAGAATGGCGGAGTGGGGGAGGGGGAGCAGTGGGGTCAATATCCACACCCTCCCCAACACCCCCATCACTGTCACTACCAAGAGGGAACATCAGTCTCGAGACAGAGGCCAGAGTGTGATCAACTGACACAAACTGAGACTGAAACCAGCACCAACCAGTGTCCCAGCAAATAAGGTCAGAGTAGGGGAAATGGGGAAAAGACAGAAATGTTCTTAATCTGAATGCACGCAAGAGAGAATCTAACCATCTCCCCTTGACATTCAATGGCAGCACCATCACTGAATCCCCCAGTATTAACAGCCTGGGGGTTACCATTGACGAGAATCTGAACTGGATCAGCCACATAAACATTGTGGTTACAAGCACAGCTCAGAGGCTGGGAATCCTGCGGTGAGTAACTCACCTCCTGACTCCTCAAATCCTGTCCATCATCGACATAGCACAAGGCAGGAGTGTGAATGGAATACTCTCCACTTGCCCGGATGAGTGCAGCTGCAACAACACACAAGAAGCCCGACACCACCCTGGACAAAGCAGCCCCACTTGATTGGCTCCCCTTCAATCACAGCAACACTCACTCTCTCCATCGTCAATGCACAGTGGCAGCAGTGTGTCCCATCTACAATATGAACTTCAGCAACTCAGCAAGGTTCCTTCAACAGCACCTTCCAATCCCACAACCTCTGCCATCGAGAAGGACAAGGGCAGCAGACATAGGGGAACACCACCACCTGGAAGTTCGCCTCCAAGCCACACATCATCCTGATTTTGAAATATATCCCAATTCCTTCACTGCCGCTTGGTCAAAATCTTGGACTTCATTCTCTAACAGCATTGTGGGTGTACCTACACCACATGGAGTGCAGAGGTTCAGAAAGGCAGCTCACCACCACCTTCTCAAGGTAATTAGGGATGGGCCATAAATGCTGGTCTGGACAGTGATGCCAATTTCCCATGGAAGAATGAATATATAAAATATAAATTTGGAATAAAATGAATGAAGTCATAGCACAAATAGAGATTAATGGGTACGATAAGATGGACACTGAAGAGAGTTGGTTGCAAAGTGACCAAGGTTGGAAATTGAAAATTGAAGGATATTTGGATATTTTGAAAGGATAGGAAAAATGAAAAGGAGGTGGGGTAGCTCTGTTACTAAAAGGTGAGACCTGTAAAGTAGTGAGAAATGATTTTGGCTCAGATGTCAAGATGCACAGTCAGTTTGGGTGAATACAAGGAATTGCAATGGAAAGAAATCTCTGATGGGTTGGTTTATACTCCCCCTGAAAGTAGTTACACTGCAGGGATATATTATAAATCAATACATGAGGAGGTTTGTGCGAAAGCCACCACAATAATCATGGGCGTTTTCAATCATCATATAGATTAGACAAATCAGATTAGCAAATGTAGCTTTCAGCAAGATTACACGGATTGTATTCAGGACAGTATTTTAGAACAACGCAACATGGAACCAACCAGGGAAGAGGCTGTTTTAGTCCTGGCAATGTCTAATGAGACAAGACTAATTAACATCTCATTGTAAAGGATCCTCAAGGGAAGAGTAATCATACCGTTTTGAAATTTAATATTCAGTTTAGAAACTTGGGTCTGAAACTAGTGTCATAAACTTAACTAAAGGCAATTACAAGGGTTAAAAGCAGAGTCAGCCGAAGTAGAGTGGGACAGCACGTTAAAGGAGGGGGGTGGTGGTAGATGAGGAGTAACAGGCGTCTAAAGAGATCTTTCATAAATTCCAATGAAGATATATTCCATTAAGAAAGAAAGAATCTATAAGAAGGATGGAGCATCGGCGGCTAACTCAGGAAGCTAAGAGCGGTATCCAATTGTGAGATAAAGCTGGCAATGTTGGGATGCTTAGTGATAGGCTGGAGATTGGGAATATTTGAGAATCCAGAAAAGTGAGGGAAGAAATATAAGGAGGCTGAAATGATGATATGAGAGTAAACTAGCAAGAACCATAAACAATGACAGTGAGATGTTGTACATTAAAATAAGAGAGAAGCTACAGTAACAATGGGACACATAGAAAATCAGACTGGGGAATTAATAATGGGAAACAGGAAATGACAGAGACTTTCAACAAGAATTTTGTGTCTGTCTTCACAGTAAAAATCTCTAAAACCATCCCAATAGCAGGAGAAAGTCACGGTGCAACAAGGATGGCAGGAACATAAAACAATCACTAATACCAGAGAAAAAGTATTAAGAAAACTAGTGAGACAAATGCTGACTAGTCCCATGGAGCAGACCGCCTGAATGTGAGGGTCTGAAAGGAAATGGCTGCAGAGACGGCGGATGCATTGGTTGTAATCTTCCAGAATTCCTTAGATTATGGGAAGGTCCCAGTGGATTGGAAAAACATAAATGAAACACCTCTGTTCAATAAAGGGGGGAGGCAGAAAGCAAGAAACTACAGGTCAGTTAGTCTAATATCTGTCATTGGGAAAATACCAGAATTCATAATGAAGGAGGGAGCAGCGGGACATTTAGAAAACCATAATTCAATCAGACAGAGTCAACATGGGTTTGCGAAAGGGATATCATGTTTGAAAAAATAATTAGAATTCCTCGAGGATGTAACAAGCGGATTGGATAAGGTGGAACCTGTAGATGTGGTGTATTTGGGACTATGACACAGCCAATGGTAAAGGCTGAGTTGTTCAAATCCCAGAGGGAAAATTGAAACAACTGTCATGATCCAATTTTGCTGTATGTAATTTCGAGATGAAGACTTTGAATTCAGTAGTAATTAGACCACCGAGGATTTTGTTTTTTTTTATATAAAACTAAATAGACTATTTATTAATTAAACAACAAATTTAACATATACACATTGGCTACAAATAACTACTATAATAACTTTTTAACAAATCCCACAACCAATCACCCCCATGTAAATCTCTACTAAGGCAACAATGAACCATTGACATAATAGAGACACCAGGCAAAGCACATTTGACATTATGAATTCCAAATGAGGTTCCTTTGCAAGTTGGTTGCAGGCTACAGGCTGGGTAGGTCTGAAATGCTCCTGCCTCACACACACAAACTCCTTCCTTTATATAGCTAGCTTTCCCTTTGAATGTAAATTTTCCATTGTATCACTCGGTCTCCTGAACTCCAGCTCTTCGAACAATAAAACCCCCTTTCATAGCACCAATTTCATTAGTAAGTTCAAGAAAAAACACATCTTTTGGATTCTTCTATCTAGGTGCATAATTTTACCACAGTCTTGAATGGTTTATTCAACAATTGCAAATGAACACTTTACTGTTCTCCTCACAATTCACCCAATTAGCATCTCAAAACTACTAAACATCAAAGCACACAGACCAGCTGGCTTTAATCCAATTAAGACACACCCAGACACACACCTATACATGGACCACTAGAATTCTATTTTAAAAATAATTTCCAAGCACATATTGCACACAAGTATCTCTTCATGACATTGGATTTCCAAAAGGCATTCGATAAGGTGCCACATCAAAGGATACTGCACAGGGTGAAATTGGATGGTGTTGGGGGGATATATTAATACCGATAGACTACTGGTTAACTGACAGTAAACAGAGAGCCAGGATAAATGGGTGATTTTCAGCTTGGTAAACTGTAACTAGTGGAGAGCCACAGGGATCAGTGCTGAGGCCTCAACTATTCACAATCTACATTAGTGACTTGGATGAAGGGACTAATTGTACTGTAGGCAGATTTTCTGACTGTGTGGTGAAGATAGGTAGGAAATATATAAGCTGGGCAGGAAAGCAAGTTGTGAGGAGGACACAAAGAGGCTGCAGAGGGAGATAAATAGTTTCAGTGAGTGGGCAAAAAAATGAGTGGATGGAATATAAGGAGGGGAAATGTCAGGGTGTCCAGCTGATCCTACTTGTTCTGTTCTTATATCCTTATACAGACACAGGGTTTACTGACAGTGCACAGCAAAGTGCTGTTCTCTCACTTTGTTCCAACTTCCTCATTTTGTCTCACAGTGACACATCCACACTTTCTAATTAAATGCACAGATGGACCAGCACAGGATGAGGTCATTCAGCCCAAGCAGAGCGTGTGGGCAGTTCCTCCCCAGGCGAGCAGTCGGACAGGTCCTGGGTAAGTAACAGAACGATTGGAATTCACTTCCATGACCAACAACTTCCTTTGTTGATGTTGTGACTTTATAAAGACAGATTCCAATGATTGATGCCTTTGAAAGATTTCTACTGATTATTGAGATCTGGGTGTGAGGCTCAAGTCTGTCATACAGAACATCTTTCTAGCTCAAGGGACATAAGCTTGGGGACATCCTGAGGTGGTGAAAGGTGCTATAGAAATGCAAGTCCTTCATTGTTTTTCTTTCTGAAAGCCTTGTAACTCTCTGCAGAGCACCTATCATCCCACAAAGAATCAAATTAGTCTGTGAAGATATTGTCTAAAAGCAGTTCTGATCTCTCAAGAGCTGTTGGACAAGAGGTGAAGTCTCATTAACTCCTTTCTCTTTCAGAACTTCAGAGTTAGAAGCTGAGGAAATATCTGGGAGTGGACAATGATCAGGAAATCTTACTTCCTCTTGTCACTTCTCCAAGGTAATACCATCGTCAGCTCGGACAGATTTATGGTTAATAGTCTTTGTAAAAGATCATTCTTATTGACCTCTAATTGGGAACCGATTTAGCAGTGACCCAGTGTACAAACTCACACCATGTCCCATTCATCCATCACTCCTCTGCTCACTGATATACACTGACTCCCTGTCTGAAAGTAGAATTGGAGGAGAGCAGAGGTCTTGGAGGGTTGTAGGGGCTGGAGGAGTTTACAGGGATAGGCAGGTTTGTAGCAGCGAGAGCAGAAACTTAAAATTCAGGTGCTGTCGGATGTTGGTCAGTGAGCGATGGGGATTGATGGGTTGAGTAGAGAAGCAGCGATTAAAAACTGGGGGATGAAGCCTATCCTGATGAGAGGTCTCCGATAGTAATGGCCTGAAATTTGTGTCCTTTGCTGCCTTTATTCAAAATTGCCCATGAAGACAGCACAGCAGCTCCTAGAATAGACAGGCTGTTCAGCATCGCACTTCCTGTCCATTCTCACCAGGATAGATACTTCAATAAGGGAGCAAGATAACTGAAAGAGAGAGGAAGGCAAAGCTGTTTGTGTGGAAAGCTTTCAAATATTCTGAGTAATCATGAGTGTCTCTGATCTGCTGCAGAGTTTAAATTTCACAGAATCTGAGCACTTTGCAGCTCAGAGAGAGACCATTGACTCACTGCCTGAAAGGGCGGTGGAAGCAGATTCAACAGGAACTTTCAGAAGGGGAACTGGATAAATACTTGAAGGGAAATTTGCAGGGATGTGCGAAAGGTGCTGGAGAGGAATTGGGAAAGAGTCAGCACATGCACGATGGGTCAAATGACCTCCTCCTATGTTGTTTCATTCAACAATCAGATAATTTAAGACCCTTATCAGCAAATATTCAGAATCCTGCTGAATCATAGATGTTTCAGAAGGACAGGGAACAAGAGGTTTCTGGTATCAATGTTTCATGTGGGGCCCAGTTCAGTTTGAACAAAAACAATGACAACACAATCTTTGAAAGTCATGAACCAAACACAGCGGCACCTCCGACACATGCAGAGCTCAGGCTAGAGGTGCTTTGTTAGTGTGTTTCACAGTATCTGCTGGAGTAGGGTCAGTGCTGAGCTTGGGGACAAGTCAGTCTACAATGCTGCATCAGAATCAACAATACAACAATATGGGGTTTGGTTCAGAAATAATCCCTTTGACAATGAGGATCCAAAGAGATTCCTTATACAATGAGGATCCAAAGAGATTCCTTAGGCAATGAGAATCCAAAGAGATTCCTTAGACAATGAGGATCCAAAGAGATTCCTTAGACAATGAGGATCCAAAGAGATTCCTCAGACAATGAGAATCCAAAGAGATTCCTTATTCCATCGGTTTCTAATTGGGGTCCATGATTTTCTAAGGGGTCCTTGGCAGAATCAAATTATCGAGCAATAGTGTGTATAGTACCGGAGAGAACGGGAAAGGTGGGATAAATGGAAAACTGTTCACTCTGTTTACACTAATGGGAGTTAGTCTCAGTAATGGAGACCATGAAACAATCATTGATTGTCATACACACCCATCTCATTCACTAATGGCCTTAGGGAAGGAAATCTGCTGTCTATATCTGGTCTGGCCTACATGTGACTCCAGACTCATAGCAACATGGTTCCTCTGAAATGTGTCCGAGCAAACCATCCAGTTCTCACCATGCTAGAAACTTCAATAAGGGAGTAAGATAACTGAAAGAGAGAAAGAAGCCAAAGCTGCCCATGTGGATAGAGGTCAAATATCCTGAGTTATCATGATTGTGTCTACTCTGCTACAGAGTTTATGTCAAGGGACATTAGAGATGGGCAGCAAATGCTGGCCTTGGCAGTGACGCACACATCCCATGAATGAATAAATTTTAAAAATCTTATTACTTGGAAGGTGCAAGTGCAGGTTGTTATGATCCTTGAGCAGACCCTCTCAGCACTGACCCTACTCCAGCAGAGACTGTGAAACACACTAACAAAGCACCTCTAGCCTGAGCTCTGCATGTGTCGGAGGTGCCGCTGTGGTGGGTTCATGACTTTCAAAGATGGTGCTGTTTATTTGTTCAAACTGAACTGAGCACCACACGAAACGCTGATACCAGAAACCTTTTGTTCCCTGTCCTACTGAAATATCCATGACTTCAGCAGGATTCTGAAGAGTCGCTGATGGAGGAACAGACACCCAATTTTTTTGATAATTTACAGTTCGGAACCAATAATATTTTGTTTCAAGTAGACGAGGTTTGAGATTTAAGACGCTTGCGAATAGAATAAAGCTACAAGATTCCATGGCTTTTAAACAAACAAAAATAAACTTTACTGCACCAGGTCAGAAAGATAAAATAATTCACAATATCCACCTTATACTCTCACATTCTGGGTTAACATGAGCTCATGTGAATTAACAGACAAACTGTGGTCTCACAGCTACACTACTCATTAAATTGTAAACGCGACCAAGACAGATCGCATGGATTTGACAACAACCCACCCGGACATCAGTGAACACTGTTAGTCAACCAATCTCACTGAAACTCTGTTTCTCTCATGAGGGATTCCGGTCTTCAACTTCGAAGATCTTGCCTTGGAATTCTCTCCAAAAGTCGCTTCAACTTGGATGGCCTCAGTGACGTTCCACCTCACAGGGTTTCCATCTCTTCTCCTGAGGCTCCATTGCCCTGGATTCCCGACTATATACTCAAGCACCACAAGGTTTAGATTAAAGGTTTTGATTGACTGGGTAGACATAGAATGTTCCCTCTTGTGGGCAGGAGAATAACTAGAGGCCGAGTGATTGGTGATTCCTTAAACATTGAAGAGGGAATGAACACCAATCAGATTGAATCAGATTAGCCAATCAGCTGTGTTGAAGAGCAGACAGGAATGTTAGGCTAATTAGTGATTCATGACGGTGATAATGGGGGGAGTTCTGAGGGCTCCTAATCCATTGTCCTGTCTTGTAAGTCAGCACTGAATGGATCTCAGTTGGTGCGTCTTGTAGACACTGTGTTGGGTGGAAGACTGGCTTCACTAAGGGGAAGCGGTAGCAGAGAGGTATTGTCACTGGGCTAGTATTCCAGAGGCCCAGGGTGATGCTCTGGGGCCGTGGGTGTGAATCCCATCACGGCAGATGAATGGGATTAAAAAGCCTGGTTCACTGATCACCTATAGGGAAGTAAATCTGCCACCCTTACCCAGTCTGGCCTACATGTCACTCCATACCCACAGCAATGTGGTTGACTTTTAAATGCCTCTGATGGACATGGGATGGGTAATAAATCCCATGAATGAATAATTTGAAAAAACTAAACAGAGTCCTGAGGACCATGAGCCAATGTAGCATGAACTTGTCCACTCCTGTGTCCAGGATTCTCTTCCATCCATTGTGAAACCTTGGGGAGTTCCTTGTGTGTCCTGTAGATGGTCCACACTGCAGCCACTGTGCCCCAGTGATGGAGGGAGTCGATATCAAGTCTAATGGATCGAAAAAACATCCAGAGTTAAATATTGATATTTCTCTCCCCAGTTGGATTGTCACAAGAGTGGAAAGGTGACACTCCGCGAGGTGACAGCGCAGAAAGGTTCGTGTGTACAGATTCCATGTCATTACAGTTATCCAGCACATTTGGAAAACTAACCACGAGGTGGAGTCTGGTTTAATAACGAGGAACGAGGAAGATCGTCTAAAACCTTTCACTCCAAGGATCACAGTCACGAGTTACCACGGTTCCACTATCGGACCCGGCTGTCTGGAGACCTGAAAGATGGCGACTGTTCCCTGATTATAAACAACATCAGACGGGAAGATGCAGGACCTTATTTTTTCAGAATAGAATTTGACAATGGTCCGAGTCATAACTATTACCCTGTAACCGGGCTTCACATTTCTGGTAAGTGCTGTGTTATAATTACTCAACAAGGCTGGGAACCCTGCGGTGAGTACTTCACGTCCTGACTCCTCAGTTCCTGTCCATCATCGATGTAGCACAAGGCAGGAGTGTGAATGGAATACTCTCCACTTGCCTGGAAGTGTGCAGCTCCAACAACACTCAAGAAGTTTGACACCACCCTGGACAAAGCAGCCCCACTTGATTGTCTCCCGTCAACCACAGCAAACATTCACTCCCTCCATCGTCAATGCACAGTGGCAGCAGTGTGTCCCATCTACAATATGAACTTCAGCAACTCAGCAAGGTACCTTCAACAGCAACTTCCAAACCCACGACCTCTACCTTCGAGAAGCAGAAGGGCAGCAGACATAGGGGAACACCACCACCTGGAAGTTCGCCTCCAAGCCACACATCATCCTGATTTTGAAATATATCCCAATTCCTTCACTGCCGCTTGGTCAAAATCTTTGACTTCCTTCTCTAACAGCATTGTGGGTGTACCTACACCACATGGACTGCAGAGGTTCAGGAAGGCAGCTCACCACCACCTTCTCAAAGTACTTAGGGATGGGCCATAAATGCTGGTCTAGCCAGTGATGCCCACTTCCCATGGAAGAATGAATATAAATAACATGAATTTGGAACAAAATGAATGAAGTCATAGCACAAATAGAGATTAATGGGTACGATAAGATGGACACTGAAGAGAGTTGGTTGCAAGTTGACCAAGGTTGGAAATTGAAAATTGAAGGATATTTGGTATTTTTCAAAGGATAGGAAAAATGAAAAGGAGGTGGGTTAGCTCTGTTAATAAAAGATGAGACCCGTAAAGTAGTGAGAAATGATCTTGGCTCAGATGTCAAGATGCACAGTCAGTTTGGGTGAATATAAGGAATTGCAAGGGAAAGTAATCCCTGATGGGTTGGCTTATACTCCCCCAGAAAGTAGTTCCACTGCAGGGATAGATTATAAATCAATACATGAAGAGGTTTGTGAGAAAGGCACCACAATAATCATGGGCGTTTTCAATTGTCATTTAGATTAGACAAATCAGATTAGCAAATGTAGCTTTCAGCGAGATTTCACAGATTGTATTCAGAACAGTATTTTAGAACAATGCAACATGGAACCAACCAGGGAAGAGGCTGTTTTAGTCCATGCAATGTTTAATGAGACAAGACCAATTAACATCTCATTGTGAAGGCTCCTCAAGGGAAGAGTAATAATACCGTGTTGAAATTTAATATTCAGTTTAGAAACTTGTGTCTTAAACTAGTGTCATAAACTTAACTAAAGGCAGTTACCAGGGTTGAAAGCAGAATCGGCCCATGTAGAGTGGGACAGCTGGATAAAGGGGGGGTGGTAGACGAGGAGTAACAGGCGTCTAAAGAGATCTTTCATAAATGCCAATGAATATATTTTCCAGATAGAAAGAAAGAATCTATAAAAAGGATGGAGCATCGGCGGCTAACTCAGGAAGCTAAGGACGCTATCCAATTGTGAGATAAAGCCGACAATGTTGGGATACTTAGTGATTAGGTTGGAGATTGGGAATATCTGAGAAAACAGAAAAGTGAGGGAAGAAATATAAGGAGGCAGAAATGGTAATATGAGAGTAAATGAGCAAGAACCATAAACAATGACAGTGAGATTTTGTACATTAAGATAAGAGAGAAGCTACAGTAATAATGGGACACATAGAGAATCAGACTGGGGACTTAATAATGGGAAACAAGGAAATGACAGAGACTTTCAACAAGAATTTTGTGTCTGTCTTCACAGTAAAAATCTCTAAAACCATCCCAATAGCAGGAGAAAGTCAAGGTGCAAAAAGGAGGGAGGAACATAAAACAATCACTATCACCAGAGAAAAAGTATTAAGAAAACTAATGAGACAAATGCTGACAAGTCCCATGGAGCAGACCGCCTGAATGTGAGGGTCTGAAAGGAAATGGCTGCAGAGACGGTGGATGCATTGGTTGTAATCTTCCAGAATTCCTTAGGTTATGGGAAGGTCCCAGTGGATTGGAAAAACATAAATAAAACACCTCTGTTCAATAAAGGAGGGAGGCAGAAAGCAAGAAACTACAGGTCAGTCAATCTAATTTCTGTCATTGGGAAAATACCAGAATTCATTATGAAGGAGGGAGCAGCAGGACATTTAGAAAACCATAATTCAATCAGACAGAGTCAACATGGGTTTGTGAAAGGGATATCATGTTTGAAAAAATTATTAGATTTCCTCGAGGATGTAACAAGTGGATTGGATAAAGTGGAACCTGTAGATGTGGTGTATTTGGGATGATGACACAGCCAATGGTAAAGGCTGAGTTGTTCAAATCCCAGAGGGAAAATTGAAACAACTGTCATGATCCAATTTTGCTGTTTGTAATTTCGAGATGAAGACTTTGAATTCATTAGGAATAAGACGACCGAGGCTTTTGGGTTTTTTTATATAAAACTAAATAAACCATTTATTAATTTAACAACAAATTTAACACATACACATTGGCTACAAATAATTACTATAATAACTTTTTAACAAATCCCCAAATTAACCAAACCCACGTAAATCTCTACTAAGGCAACAATGAACCATTGACATAATATAGACACCAGGTAAAGCACATTTGGCATTAGGAATTCTGAATCAGGTTCCTTTGCAAGTTGGTTGGAGGCTACAGGCTGGTTAGGTCTGAAATGCTCCTGCCTCACACACACAAGCTCCTTCCTTTATATAGCTAGCTTTCCCTTTGAATGTAAATTTTCCATTGTATCACTCGGCCTTCTGAACTCCAGCTCTTCGAACAATAAAACCCCCTTTCATAGCACCAATTTCTTTAGTAAGTTCAAGAAAAAACACATTTTTTGGATTCTTCTAACTAGGTGCAAGATTTTACCCCCAGTCTTGAATGGTTTATTCAACAATTGCAAATGAACACTTTACTGTTCACCTCAAATTCACCCAATAAACATCTCAAGACTACTAAACATCAAAGCACACAGACCAGCTGGCTTTAATCCAATTAAGACACACCCAGACACACACCTTTACATGGACCACCACTAGAATTCTATTTTAACTAATAATTTCCAAGCACATTTTACGCAAATATCTCTTCATGACATTGGATTTCCAAAAGGCATTCGATAAGTTGCCACATCAAAGGAGACTGCACAGGGTGAAATTGGATGGTGTTGGGGGGGATATATTAATATGGATAGAGGACTGGCTAACTGACAGGAAGCAGAGAGCCAGGATAAATGGGTGATTTTCAGCTTGGTAAACTGTAACTAGTGGAGAGCCACAGGGATCAGTGCTGAGGCCTCAACTATTCACAATCTACATTAGTGACTTGGATGAAGAGACTGACTGTACTGTAGGCAGATTTTCTGACTGTAAGGTGAAGATAGGTAGGAAATATATAAGCTGGGCAGGAAAGCAAGTTGTGAGGAGGACACAAAGAGGCTGCAGAGGGAGATAAATAGTTTCAGTGAGTGGATAAAAAAATGAGTGGATGGAATATAAGGAATGAAAATGTCAGGGTGTCCAGCTGATCCTACTTGTTCTGTTCTTATATTCTTATACAGACACAGGGTTTGCTGACAGTGCACAGCAAAGTGCTGTTCTCTCACTTTGTTCCAACTTCCTCATTTTGTCTCACAGTGACACATCAGCCTTTTCTAATTAAATACACAGAGGGAGCAGCACAGGATGAGGTCATTCAGCCCAAGCAGAGCATGTGGGCAGTTCCTCCCCAGGCGAGCAGTCGGACAGGTCCTGGGTAAGTAACGGAACGATTGGAATTCACTTCCAGGACCACCACTGTCCTTTGTTGATGTTGTGACTTTATAAAGACAGATTCCAATGATCGATGTCTTTGAAAGATTTCTACTGATTATTGAGATCTGGGTGTGAGGCTCAAGTCTGTCATACAGAACATCTTTCTAGCTCAAGGGACATGAGCTTGGGACGTCCTGAGGTGGTGAAAGCAGCTATAGAAATGCAAGTCCTTCATTGTTTTTCTTTCTGAAAGCCTTGTAACTCTCTGCAGTGCACCTATCATCCCACAGAGAATCAAATTTGTCTGTGAAGATATTGTCTAAAAGCATTTCTGATCTCTCGAGAGCCTTCGGTCAAGAGGTGAAGTCTCATTAACTCCTTTCTCTTTCAGAACTTCACAGTTAGAAGCCGAGGAAATATCTGAGAGTGGACAATGATCGGGAAATCTTACTTCCTCCTGTCACTTCTCCAAGGTAATACCATCGTCAGCTCGGACAGATTTATGGTTAATAGTCTTTGTAAAAGATCATTCTTATTGAGCTCTGATAGGGACCTGATTCAGCAGTGATCCAGTATACAAACTCACAACAAGTCCCATTCACCCATCACCCCTGTGCTCACTGATATACACTGACTCCCTGTCTGACAGTAGAATTGGAGGAGAGCAGAGGTCTTGCAGGGTTGTAGGGGCTGGAGGAGTTTGCATGGTTAGGCAGTTTTGTAGCAGCTAGAACAGAATCTTAAAATTCAGGTGCTGTCGGATGTTGGTCAGCGAGCGATGGGGATTGATGGGTTGAGTAGAGAAGCAGGGATAAATACTGGCAGATGAAGCCTATCCTAATGCGAGGTCTCTGATAGAAATGGCCTGAAATTTTTGTTCTTTGCTGCCTCTATTCAAAATTGCCCATGAAGACAACACAGCAGCTCCTCGAAGAGACAGGCTGTTCAGTGTCACACTTCCTGTCCATTCTCACCATGCTAGATACTTCAATAAGGGAGCAAGATAACTGATAGAGAGAAGGAAGGTAAAGCTGCCTGTGTGTAAAACTGTCAAATATTCTGAGTTATCACGAGTGTCTCTGAACTGCTGCAGAGTTTAAATTTCACAGAATCTGAGCACTTTGCAGCTCAGAGAGAGACCATTGACTCACTGCCTGAAAGGGCGGTGGAAGCAGATTCAACAGGAACTTTCAGAAGGGGAACTGGATAAATACTTGAAGGGAAATTTGCAGGGATGTGCGAAAGGTGCTGGAGAGGAATTGGGAAAGAGCCAGCACATGCACGATGGGTCAAATGAGCTCCTCCTGTGTTATATCATTCAACAATCAGACAATTTAAGACCCTTGTCAGCAAATCTTCAGAATACTGCTGAATCACAGATGTTTCAGAAGGACAGGGAACAAGAGGTTTCTGGTGTCAGCGTTTCATGTGGGGCCCAGTTCAGTTTGAACAAAAAAAATGACAACAGCGTCTTTGAATGTCATGAACCCACCACAGCGGCACCTCCGACACCTGCAGAGCTCAGGCTAGAGGAGCTTTGTTAGTGTGTTTCACAGCGTCTGCTGGAGTAGGGTCAGTGCTGAGCTTGGGGACAAGTCAGTCTACAATGCTGCATCGGAATCAACAATACAACAATATGGGGTTTGGATCAGAAATAATCCCCTAGACAATGAGGATCCAAAGAGATTCCTTTGGCAGTGAGAATCCAAAGAGATTCCTTATTCCAATGGTTGTCTAATTGGGGTCCATGATTTTCTAAGGGGTCCTTGGCAGAATCAAATTATCGAGCAATAGTGTGTAAAATACTGGAGAGAATGGGAAAGGTGGGATAAGTGGAAATCTGTTCACTCTGTTTACACTAATGGGAGTTAGTCTCAGTAATGGAGACCATGAAACTATCATCGATTGTCATACACACCCATCTGGTTCACTAATGGCCTTTAGGGAAGGAAATCTGCTGTCTATATCTGGTCTGGCCTACATGTGACTCCAGACTCATAGCAACGTGGTTCCTCTGAAATGTCCGAGCAAACCATCCAGTTCTCACCATGCTAGAAACTTCAATAAGGGAGTAAGATAACTGAAAGAGAGAAAGAAGCCAAAGCTGCCCATGTGGATAGATGTCAAATATCCTGAGTTATCATGATTGTGTCTACTCTGCTACAGAGTTTATGTCAAGGGACATTAGGGATGGGCAGCAAATGCTGGCCTTGGCAGCGACGCCCACACCCCATGAATGAATAAATTTTAAAAATCTTATTACTTGGAAGGTGCAAGTGCAGGTTGTTATGATCCTTGAGCAGACCCTCTCAGCACTGACCCTACTCCAGCAGAGACTGTGAAACACACTAACAAAGCACCTCTAGCCTGAGCTCTGCATGTGTCGGAGGTGCCGCTGTGTTGGGTTCATGACTTTCAAAGATGGTGCTGTTTATTTGTTCAAACTGAACTGGGCCCCACATGAAATGCTGCTACCAGATACCTCTTGTTCCCTGTCCTTCTGAAATATCCATGACTTCAGCAGGATTCTGAAGAGTTGCTGATGGAGGGACAGACACGCAATTTTTTTTGGTAATTTACAGTTAGGAACATATAATATTTTGTTTCAAGTAGACAAGGTTTGAGATTTAAGACGCTTGCGAAGAGAATAAAGCTACAAGATTCCATGGCTTTTAAACAAACAAAAATAAACTTTACTGCACCAGGTCAGAAAAATAAAATAATTCACAATATCCACCTTATACTCTCACATTCTGGATAAATATGAGCTCATGTGAATTAACAGGCAAACTGTGGTCTCACAGCTACACTACTCATTAAACGCGACCAAGATAGAGCCCATGGATTTCACAACAACCCACCCGGACATCAGTGAACACTGTTAGTCATCCAATCTCACTGAAACTCTGTTTCTCGCATGAGGGATTCCAGTCTTCAACTTCGAAGATCTTGCCTTGGAATTCTCTCCAAAAGTCGCTTCATCTCGGATGGCCTCAGTGACGTTCCACCTCACAGGGTTTCCATCTCTTCTCCTGAGGCTCCATTGCCCTGGATTCCCGACTATATACTCAAGCACCACTAGGTTTAGATGAAAGGTTTTAACTGACTGGGTAGAGAGAGAATGTTCCCACTTGTGGGCAGGAGAATAACTAGAGGCCATGAATGAATAATTTGAAAAAAAGCTAAACAGAGTCCTGAGGACCATGAGCCAATGCAGAATGAACTTGTCCACTCCTGTGTTCAGGATTCTCTTCCATCCATTGTGAAATCTTGGGGAGTTACTTGTGTGACCTGTAGATGGTCCACACTGCAGCCACTGTGCCCCAGTGATGGAGGTGGTGGATATCGAGTCTAGTGGATCGAAAAAACATCCAGAGTTAAATATTGATATTTCTCTCCCCAGTTGGACTGTCACAAGAGTGGAAAGGTGACACTCCACGAGAGGTGACAGCACATGAAAGTTCGTGTGTACAGATTCCGTGTCATTACAGTTATCCATCACATTTGGAAAACCAACCACGAGGTGGAGTCTGGTTTAATAATGAGGAATGGGGATCATCGTCTATTGCCTTTCACTCCAAGGATCACAGTCACGAGTTACCACAGTTCCACCATCGGACCCGGCTGTCTGGAGACCTGAAAGATGGCGACTGTTCCCTGATTATAAACAACATCAGACGGGAAGATGCAGGACCTTATTATTTCAGAATAGAATTTGACAACAGAAATAGTTACAGCTACTATCCTGTAACCCAGCTTCACGTTTCTGGTAAGTGCTGTGTTATAATTACTCATCAATTCACATTCAACATTCAGTGGGAAATAACACAAACTGTGATGTTTACATATTAACACAAAACACAGCTTATTATAACACACTGACTGATGCTCAATAACCTGGTGATAGCTTCCAGCTCAGTCTGAAAGCAACCTCTAATATTCACTTTAATATCAATGATTAAATGTATTGACCGTGTCCATCAATGTTATCAGGTTATCCCCTCCCAACGATATCACTAATCCTGTTTAAAAGTCTGACAAATCGACAAAGTAAAGACTTGCATTCCTGTAACCCCCTATTCACCACCTCAGCACGTACCAAATCACTTCACAGACAATGAAGAAATTCTTGAAGTATAGTCACTGTCTAAGGGCAGTGAGTTTGTGCACAGGAAGCTCCCACAGAGAGCAATGGGATCAGTGACTCAGGTCTCTGAGAGAATGATGAGCCAGGGTTCCTTGAGCTGTGGGCTGCTCCATCACCCACACCCCAGTGTTGGCAATTCAAGGGTCTGGGAGTGAAAGTGTATTCAACTCAGTGACACATTCCCCACCAAGTTTGAAAATAGGAAAGTTGCTGCTGATTGTTGTAACCTCTCAGTTCCCATCTCATCCTTGGAAACCTGCTTTCAAAATACAAAAGCAAGTCTCGCATTTCTGTAGCATCTTTCACCACCTCAGGACAATCCTAAACTGATTCACAGCCAATGAAGTGATTCTTGAAGCACACATTCTCCCCACTCTCTGGGTAAAGAAGTTTCTCCTGAATTCCCCATTGGATTTATTAGTAACGATCTTATATTGTCAGCCTCTGGTTTTGTTCATTGTGAGGAGTGGAAACACTCTCTCCATGTCTACTCCATCAAAACCTTTCTTTACTTCAAAGGTCAAATGAAGTCACCCCTCACCCTTCCCTGTTCAAGAGAATAGAGACCCAGCCTGTACATTCTCTCCTGATAGGTAAAGCCTCACATTGCTGAGATCATTCCTGTGAAGCTTTTTACCACCCTCTCCAGTGTCTGCACATCCTTTTTATAATATGGGGACCAGAACTGCACACGTGACTCCAGATGCAGTCAGACCAAGGTTCAGGACAAGTTTCACATCACTTCTCTACTTTTCAATTCAATCCCTGGAGAAATAATCTCGAGTGTTTAGTTTGTTTGTTTAATCACCTTGTTAACCTTTGTCCCCACGTTTACTGATTCCTGTATTTCTGCCCCAGATCATGTTGTTCCTCTACCCCAATTAGATTCTTATTTTTGAGGTAATATACAAGCTCCTCATTCTCCTGAACAAAATGTAATGCCTCAAATTTATTAACGTAGAAACTCATTTGTCAATGACCTGCCCATTCTGCAAGTTTATTAATATCTTCCTGTAATGTAAAAGCAAAATTCTGCAGATGCTGGAAATCTGTAACTAAAACAAAAATTGCTGGAAAAACTCAGCAGGTCTGACAGCATCTGTGGAGAGGAAGACAGAGTTAATGTTTCAAGTCTGCATGACTCTTCATCAGAATGTATATCTTCCTGTAATTTGTTGCAGTCCTCCTCAGTATTGACCATCCCCCCAATTCAGCCTCATCTGTAAATATCGGGTTCAGTGGATCCACAAACCATCCAGAGTTAAATATTGAGATTTCTCTCCCCAGCTGAACCCTCACAAGAGTGGAAAGGTGACACTCCACGAGAGGTGACAGCGCAGGAAGGTTCGTGTGTACAGATTCCATGTCATTACAGTTATCCATCGTGTCTGGAAAACCAACCGCGAGGCGGAGTCTGGTTTAATAATGAGAAACAGATTCCCTGGGCTCCCATTGCCTTTCACTCCAAGGATCACAGTCACGAGTTACCACGGTTCCACCATCGGACCCGGCTGTCTGGAGACCTGAAAGATGGCGACTGTTCCCTGATTATAAACAACATCAGACGGGAAGATGCAGGACCTTATTTTTTCAGAATAGAATTTGACAATGGTCCGAGCCATAACTATTACCCTGTAACCCAGCTTCACGTTTCTGGTAAGTGCTGTGTTATAATTACTCAACAATTCACATTCAACACTCAATGGGAAATAACACAAACTGTGACATTTACATATTAACACAAAACACAGCTTATTACAACACACTGTCTGATTCTCAATAACCTGGTGATAGCTTCCAGTTCAGTCCTAAAGCAACCTTTAATACTCACTTTAACATCAATGATTAAATGTATTCCACTCCCATCGATCTCTCTAATCGTGTCTAACAGTCTATCAGGATCGTTAAAACAACTCAGTTCGGATATCATCCTTGTAAAAGTGCTTTCTCTTGTGGGACTGTGGTTTCTATTTGAACTAATGCTTCACGTTATAGTTATCTAAAAGGATCCATTCTCTGTCTGTTAGATTTCAGAGATAAACCCACGATATTCACTGCTGAAATTATTGTAGGAAAGCTTGTGGATGTAAGCTGCACCTTCAACACAACGTGCAATGGAACAGCAGCACCTGTCTTAACCTGGGACACTCCCACTGACGTACCTGGATCAGTCTCAAACACTGTAACTCAGCATGGTGTCACTCTGACCTATACTTCTATTCTGACCCTGATCCCATCACTCAAACACCACGGACACACTCTCAGCTGCAGAGTGAGATATCCATCTGCTTCATCGGAGCGGACCCTCGTACTATCTGTGCAAGGTAAGAACGGACACTATTCATTCTACATTAGCTAGAATGCTCTATATAGTACACTGCAAGATCCCACAACTGCATTGTGTTTAACAACAAATCAATAGTCTTACACTGCAGCAGTCCCTGAATACTGACTCTCCAACTCTGCAGCACTCCCTCTGTACTGACCCTTCGACAGTGCAGCAGCCCCTCAGTACTGAATCTTCAACAGTTCAGCACCCCCTCAGTTCTGCCCCTCCGACTGTGCAGCACCCCCTCTGTACTGACCATCTGACAGTGCAGCACTCCCTCAGTACTGACCCACTAACAGTGCAGCACTCCCTCAGTACTGACCCTCTGACAGTGCTGCACTCCCTCAGTACTGAACTGAAGTCTCTGCCTGGATTATGGGCTTTGTGGTGAAAGAACCTGCATTGATATCACACCTTTCACATTCTCAGTGTCTTTCAAAGTGCTTCACAGTCAGTGTAAGTTAAATGATATTTATTTGTTTTTAGATGCACCACAGAATCTCTCAATTAATTCCCTTGATGTGATTAATGCTTCATCGATCAATATAATTGAGGGGAATTCTGCAGTGATAATCTGCTCTGTCGAGAGCTTCCCAGCTTCTAACCTGACGTGGCGACATCTTAATGTCCCAATGAACAGAACAAGTTCCAACAATGAGCTGTGGTTGGTGATTCCTCACGTTACAACCAGGGACACTGGAGACTATCAGTGTGTGGCAGAGAATGAACATGGAGCAGTGGAGGGGTTCATAACCATCACTGTGGAATGTGAGTGTACACAAACTACAGCATCTCTCACACACACTCACACACACACAAATACACACACACTCACACACACACTCACACACACACACACAAATACACACACACTCACACACACACTCACACACACACACACACACACACACACATATACACATGCACAGACAGACAGACATGCACACACACACAAACACACATGCGTGCTTGCGCACACACAGATCCTTGTTGTGCAAAAACATACACATACACAAGCCAACACACACATACAGACACAAAAATGTATGGGTTCCCTCTCCTCTCTCAGTGCTGCACTGGAGACTCGATATCAGCTCCGATTCTGTGTTGAAGGAAGGTAAACTCCAGATCATCAAGACACTGAACTGGATGGAGCAACCTCCTGAACAGAGAATTGTATATTTACCCCTCAGTGCTCCATCGATCAAATACAATTCATTGCCTTTGAAGCCCTTGGCGACATCCTGAGGATCTGAAAGGGAGTTTCCTGCATTCTGGATGGGCACCTCCACTGGTGGGAGAATGTAACTGCAGTGTGACAGTTTACATAGGCAGTGCCCATTGTAAATGTGAAATAAGTTCTTATCCTGAGGGAAGGTACCTGGAAATGCATTCAGACATCAGATACAGAGACATGATGCATGGAGTCTTGCTGTGCACTGTGCTTGCTCACATTAAACTCTCTATATGTTTTTAGATGCACCACAGAATCTCTCAATTACTTCTCTTGATATGATTAACGCTTCAACGATCAATATTATTGAGGGGAATTCTGCAGTGATAATCTGCTCTGCCGAGAGCTTCCCAGCTTCTAACCTGACGTGGCGACATCTTAATGTCCCAATGAACAGAACAAGTTCCAACAATGAGCTGTGGTTGGTGATTCCTCACGTTACATCCAGGTACACTGGAGACTATCAATGTGTGGCAGAGAATGAACATGGAGCAGTGGAGGGGTTCATAACCATCACTGTGGAATGTGAGTTACTGCAAACTTCAACATCTCTCACACACACAGACACACACACACACACACACACACACACACACACAGAGACTCACAGACACAGACACACAAACACACACACACACAAGCACTTGTGTAGACACACGTGTACAACGACAAGCATTCATGTGCAATCCCACATGTGCACCGGTGTGTACGCCTGTATGCTCACACACAGAAGGAAACATACACAGAACCACACGTGTGCTTGCTCACACACACACAGACATGTGTAAGTTGTCTGTTCTCCCTGTGCTGCACTGGAGTGTTGATCCAGATACTGCTCTGAAGCACTGACGACATCAGCTGAACAAGACCCTGTATTGGACGAGCAGCCCCCTGCACAGAGAATTGTAGGTTTATCACTCAATACCCCATTATTCTAAAGCAATTCCTCAACTGTCAAATCCCTGTGAACATCCTGATCATGTGAAAGGCATTTTCTTTTCTTCTAGCCCAACAGTGTCTCCTCTGGTAGAAGGCTGTAATTACAGCGTGACAGTTTACATATCCACATGCAGCAAGAGCTGAACAATACTCAGCTTGGGTTGAGAAATGACAAGTAACGTTCACACCACACAAGCACCAGGCTGTGAACATCTCCGACAAGAAAGAATCTAACCATTTCCCCTTGATATTCAATCACTTTACCATCGCTGAATCCCCCACGATCAACATCCTGGGGGATGTTGACCAAAAAACTAACTGGACCGGCCATAAATACTGTGCTTACAGGAGAAGGTCAGAGGCTGGGAATCCTCTGGAGGTGAAAAACTCACCACCACCTCCTCAAGGGCAATTAAGGATGGATAATAAATGCTGGTCTAGATAGATACAGCCACTTCCCATGAACGTACAAAAAGAAAAATGCTGGCAGTGACCATTATAAAAGTTGACATAGGAACTTAAAACAGGAAAGAACTCTTGAAATGCACATAGACACCAAATAGAGAGAGATGTATCATGCAGTCTTGCTGTGCACTATGTTTGCTCACAATGAAACCTTTATTTGTATTTAGATGCACCACGGAACCTATCAATTACTTCTCTTGATATGATTAACGCTTCATGGATCAATATAATTGAGGGGAATTCTGCAGTGATAATCTGCTCTGTCGAGAGCTTCCCAGCTTCTAACCTGACATGGCGACACCTTAATGTCCCAATGAACAGAACAAGTTCCAACAATGAGCTGTGGTTGGTGATTCCTCATGTTACATCCAGGGACACTGGAGACTATCAGTGTGTGGCAGAGAATGAAGATGGAGCAGTGGAGGGGTTCATAACCATCACTGTGGAATGTGAGTTACTGCAAACTTGAACATCTCTCTCACACACACACACACACACACACACACACACACACACATACAGACACACACACACACTCACACACACACACACAAACGTGTGAAAGCATACACATGCATAATTACATACACATATTCATACATGTACAAACACATACACAGGAAAATACACACCCATCTCAAACACACACACATATTCATGCCCAAACATAGACACACACGTGCACATTCACTCACTCATGGACAGACGTACACACACAGACACGCGTGCATGCGCACACACAGATACATGTGTGCATACACACACAAGCACACTCACCTGTGCAGAAACACAAACACACACACACACATACACACATGTGAGTTCCCTGTCCTCTCTCAGTGCTGCACTGGAGTCTCGGTGTCAGCTCCGATTCTGTGTTGAAGGAAGGTAACCTCCAGATCAACAAGATCCTGAATTGGATGAGCAACCTCCTGAGAAATGTAGATTTACTCGTCAGTGCTCCATCGATCAAATACAATTCATTGCCTGTCCAGCCCTTTGCGAAATCCTGAGGATGTGAAAGCAAGCTTCTTTCATTCTAGATGGACAACACCTCTACTGGTGGGAGAATGCAACTGCAGTGTGACAGTTTACATAGGCAGTGTCAATTATAAATGTGCCATAAGACCTTATCCTGAAGTAAGTTACCTGGAAATGCATTTAGACATCAGATACAGAGAGATGATGCATGGAGTCTTGATGTGCACTATATTTGCTCACATTAAAATCTTTCTATGTTTTTAGATGCAGCACAGGATCTCTCAATTACTTCTCTTGGTATGATTAACGCTACATCGATCAATATAATTGAGGGGAATTCTGCAGTGATAATCTGCTCTGTCGAGAGCTTCCCAGCTTCTAACCTGACGTGGCGACATCTTAATGTCCCAATGAACAGAACAAGTTCCAACAATGAGCTGTGGTTGGTGATTCCTCACGTTACATCCAGGGACACTGGAGACTATCAGTGTGTGGCAGAGAATGAACATGGAGCAGTGGAGGGATTCATAACCATCACTGTGGAATGTGAGTTAATGCAAACTTCAACATCACTCACACACACACACACACACACAGACTCACAAACACAGACACACAAACACACACACACAAACACTTGTGTAGACACACGTGTACAACAACAAGCATTCATGTGCAATCCCACATGTGCACAGGTGTTTACGCCTGTATGCTCACAGAGAGAAGGAAACACACAGAATCACACGTGTGCTTGCTCACACACACACAGACATGTGTCAGTTGTCTGTTCTCCCTGTACTGCACTGGAGTGTTGATCCAGATTCTGCTCTGAAACACTGACGACATCAACTGAACAAGACCCTGTATTGGACGAGCAGCTCCCTGCAAAGAGAATTGTAGGTTTATCACTCAATACCCCATTATTCTAAAGCAATTCCTCAACTGTCAAATCCCTGTGAACATCCTGATCATGTGAAAGGCATTTTCTTTTCTTCTAGCCCAACAGTGTCTCCTCTGGTAGAAGGCTGTAATTACAGCGCGACAGTTTACATATCCACATGCAGCAAGAGCTGAACAATACTCAGCTTGGGTTGAGAAATGAAAAGTAACGTTCACACCACACAAACACCAGGCTGTGAACATCTCCGACAAGAAAGAATCTAACCATTTCCCCTTGATATTCAATCACTTTACCATCGCTGAATCCCCCACGATCAACATCCTGGGGGATGTTGACCAAAAAACTAACTGGACCGGCCATAAATACTGTGCTTACAGGAGCAGGTCAGAGGCTGGGTATCATCTGGAGGTGAAAAACTCACCACCACCTCCTCAAGGGCAATTAAGGATGGATAATAAATGCTGGTCTAGATAGATACAGCCACTTCCCATGAATGTACAAAAGAAAAATGCTGGCAGTGACCATTAAAAAAGTTGACATAGGAACTTAAAACAGGAAAGAACTCTTGAAATGCACATGGACACCAAATAGAGAGAGATGTATCATGGAGTCTTGCTGTGCACTGTGTTTGCTCACAATGAAACCTTTATTTGTATTTAGATGCACCACAGAACCTATCAATTACTTCTCTTGATATGATTAACGCTTCATGGATCAATATAATTGAGGGGAATTCTGCAGTGATAATCTGCTCTGTCGAGAGCTTCCCAGCTTCTAACCTGACTTGGCGACACCTTAATGTCCCAATGAACAGAACAAGTTCCAACAATGAGCTGTGGTTGGTGATTCCTCATGTTACATCCAGGGACACTGGAGACTATCAATGTGTGGCAGAGAATGAACATGGAGCAGTGGAGGGGTTCATAACCATCACTGTGGAATGTGAGTTACTGCAAACTTCAACATCACACACACACACACACACACACACACACACACACACACACACACATACAGACACACACAAACACTCACACACACACACACACACACACGTGTGTAAGCATACACATGCATAATTATATACACATATTCATACACGTACAAACACATACACAGGAAAATACACACCCATCTCAAACACACACACATATTCAAGCCCAAACATCGACACACACATGCACATTCACTCACTCATGGACAGACGTACACACACAGACACGCGTGCATGCGCACACACAGATACATGTGTGCATACACACACAAGCAAACTCACCTGTGCAGAAACACAAACACACACACACACATACACACATGTGAGGTCCCTCTCCTCTCTCAGTGCTGCACTGGAGTCTCGGTGTCAGCTCCGATTCTGTGTTGAAGGAAGGTAAACTCCAGATCAACAAGACCCTGAATTGGATGAGCAACCTCCTGAGAAATGTAGATTTACCCGTCAGTGCTCCATCGATCAAATACAATTCATTGCCTGTCCAGCCCTTTGCGAAATCCTGAGGATGTGAAAGCAAGCTTCTTTCATTCTAGATGGACAACACCTCTACTGGTGGGAGAATGCAACTGCAGTGTGACAGTTTACATAGGCAGTGTCAATTATAAATGTGCCATAAGACCTTATCCTGAAGGAAGTTACCTGGAAATGCATTCAGACATCAGATACAGAGAGATGATGCATGGAGTCTTGCTGTGCACTATATTTGCTCACATTAAAATCTTTCTATGTTTTTAGATGCACCACAGGATCTCTCAATTACTTCACTTGGTATGATTAACGCTTCATCGATCAATATAATTGAGGGGAATTCTGCATTGATAATCTGCTCTGTCGAGAGCTTCCCAGCTTCTAACCTGACGTGGCGACATCTTAATGTCCCAATGAACAGAACAAGTTCCAACAATGAGCTGTGGTTGGTGATTCCTCACGTTACATCCAGGGACACTGGAGACTATCAGTGTGTGGCAGAGAATGAACATGGAGCAGTGGAGGGGTTATTGACCATCACTGTGGAATGTGAGTTAATGCAAACTTCAACATCTCTCTCACACACACACACACACACATACACACTCATGTGTAGGCACATACATGCACATTTACACACAGTCATACACTTGCAAAAACCTACACAGAAACATACACACACTCAACTCACACACACACTCTCGTACGTGCACACACATACCCATACACATGCACACACATTCACTCATGCACAGAAATATACACAAAGACACACGCACATTTGCGCCACACATACACACATGCACACACAGACACATGCATGCATACTCACACAAACACACTCACATGTGCAGAAACACAAACACAAACATAAACAGGCGTGAGGTCCCTCTCCTCTCTCAGTGCTGCACTGGAGTCTTGGTATCAGCTCCGATTCTGTGTTGAAGGAAGGTAAACTCCAGATCAACAAGACCCTGAACTGGATGAGCAACCTCCTTAACAGAGAACCGGAGATTTACCCCTCAGTGCTCCATCAATCAAATACAATTCATTGCCCGTCAATCCCTTGGCAAAATCCTGAGGATGTGAAAGTTTCTTTCATTCTAGGTGGACAGCACCTCTACTGCTGGGAGAATGTAACTGCAGTTTGACTGTTTACATAGGCAGTGCCCATTATAAATTTGACAGTGGAAGTTATATGGAGGGAAGGTACCTGGAAATGCATACAGACATCAGATACAGAGAGATGATGCATGGAGTCTTGCTGTGCACTGTGCTTGCTCACATTAAACACTTGATTTGTTCTTAGATGCACCACAGGATCTCTCATTTACTTCTCTTGAAATGATTAATGCTTCATCGATCAATAAAATTGAGGGGAATTCTGCAGTGATAATCTGCTCTGTCGAGAGCTTCCCAGCTTCTAACCTGACGTGGCGACATCTTAATGTCCCAATGAACAGAACAAGTTCCAACAATGAGCTGTGGTTGGTGATTCCTCACGTTACATCCAGGGACACTGGAGACTATCAGTGTGTGGCAGAGAATGAACATGGAGCAGTGGAGGGATTCATAACCATCACTGTGGAATGTGAGTGTACACAGACTTCAACATCTCTCACACACACTCACACATACAAAAACACTCATGTGTAGACACAAACATGCACGCTTACACACACACATACGTTCAAACACATACACAGAAACACACACAAACTCAACTCACACATACAATCATTCATGCGCACACGTAGACACACACATGCACACACACTCCCTCAAGCACAGACATACACACACAGACACACACACACACACGCGTCCACACATGCGCTGACAGACACGCGCATACACACAAATATAAACTCACTTGTGCAGAAGTACACACACACACACAAGTGTGAGCTCCCTCTCCTCTCTCAGTTCTGCACTTGTGTCTTGGTTTCAGCTCCGATTCTGTGTTGAAGGAAGGTAAACTCCAGATCAGCAAGACCCTGAATTGGATGAGCAACCTCCTGAACAGAGAATTGTAGATTTACCCCTCAGTGCTCCATCAATCAAATACAATTCAATGGCTTGCAATCCCTTGGGAGCATCTTGAGAGTGTTAAAGAATGTTTCTTTCATTCTAGATAGACAGCAACTCTACTGGTGGGAGAATGCAACTGCAGTGTGACAGTTTACATAGGAAGTGCCCATTATAAATGTGACAGTAATTTTTCATGAGGGAAGGTACCTGGAAATGCATTCCAACATCAGATACAGAGAGATGATGCATGGAGTCTTGCTGTGCACTATGCTTGCTCACATTAAAATCTTTATTTATTTTAGATGCACCACGGAATCTCTCAATTACTTCTCTTGATATGATTAACGCTTCATCGATCAATATAATTGAGGGGAATTCTGCAGTGATAATCTGCTCTGTCGAGAGCTTCCCAGCTTCTAACCTGACGTGGCGACATCTTAATGTCCCAATGAACAGAACAATTTCCAACAATGAGCTGTGGTTGGTGATTCCTCACGTTATATCCAGGGACACTGGAGACTATCAGTGTGTGGCAGAGAATGAAAATGGAGCAGTGGAGGGGTTCATAACCATCACTGTGGAACGTGAGTTACTGTAAACCTCAACATCACTCACACACACACACACACACTCTCACACACACACACACACACCTGTAGGCACACACATGCATAATTATACACACACAGTCATACACGTACAAACACATACACAGGAAAGTACACACCCATCTCAAACACACACACACATTCATGCTCACACATAGACACACACATGCACATACTCTCACTCAAGGACAGACGTAGACACACAGACACACGCGCAAGTGCATACACAGACACATATATGCATACACACACAAACACACTCACTTGTGCAGAAACACAAACAGACACATACACACGCGTGAGTTCCCTCTCCTCTCTCAGGGCTGCACTGGAGTCTCAGTATGAGTTCCGATTCTGTGTTGAAGGAAGGTAAACTCCAGATAAACAAGACCCTGAATTGGATGAGCAACCTCCTGAACAGAGAATTGTAGATTTACCCCTCAGAGCTCCATCAATCAAGTACAATTCATTGCCTGTAAATCCCTTGGCAAAATCCTGAGGATGTGAAAGTTTCTTTCATTCTAGGTGGACAGCACCTCTACTGGTGGGAGAATGTAACTGCAGTGTGACTGTTTACATAGGCAGTGCCCATTATAAATTTGACAGTGAAAGTTATATGGAGGGAAGGTACCTGGAAATGCATACAGACATCAGATACAGAGAGATGATGCATGGAGTCTTGCTGTGCACTTTGCTTGCTCACATTAAACACTTGATTTGTTTTTAGATGCACCACAGGATCTGTCATTTACTTCACTTGATATGATTAACGCTTCATCGATCAATATAATTGAGGGGAATTCTGCAGTGATAATCTGCTCTGTCGAGAGTTCCCCAGCTTCTAACCTGACGTGGCGACATCTTAATGTCCCAATGAACAGAACAACTTCCAATAATGAGCTGTGGTTGGTGATTCCTCACGTTACATCCAGGGACACTGGAAACTATCAGTGTGTGGCAGAGAATGAACATGGAGCAGTGGAGGGATTCATAACCATCACTGTGGAATGTGAGTTAACACAAACTTAAACATTACTCTCACATATACACACAAACTCACACACACACACACAACACACACACACACACACACACGTGCACACAAACAAGCATTCATGTGCAATCCCATATGTGCACAGGTGTGTATGCCTGCATGCTCACACACAGAAGGAAACATGAAGAATCACACGTGTGCTTGCTCACACACACACAGACATGTGTGAGTTGTCTGTTCTCCCTGTGCTGCACTGGAGTGTTGATCCAGATTCTGCTCTGAAACACTGACGACATCAGCTGAACAAGACCCTGTATTGGATGAGCAGCCGCCTGCTCAGAGAATTGTAGGTTTATCACTCAATAGCCCATTATTCTAAAGCAATTCCTCCACTGTCAAATCCCTGTAAACATCCTGATGATGTGAAAGACATTTTCTTCTCTTCTAGCCTGACAGTGTCTCCTCTGGTAGAAGGCTGTAATTACAGCGTGACAGTTTACATATCCACATGCAGCAAGAGCTGAACAACACTCAGCTTGGGCTGAGAAATGACAATTAATGCATCACAAGTAGCAGGCAGTGATCATCTCCAACAAGAGTGAATCTAACCATCTCCCCTTGATGTTCAGTGAGTTTACCATCATTGAATCCCCCACGATCAACATCCTGGGGGATGTTAACCTGAACACCTAACTGGACCGGCCATAAATACTGTGGCTACAGGAGCAGGTCAGAGGCTGGGAATTCTGTGGGGGTGAAAAACTCACCACCACCTCCTCAAAGGCAATTAGGGATGGGTAATAAATGCTGGTCTAGATAGATACATCCACTTCCCATGAATGTACAAAAAGAAAAACGCCGGCAGTGACCATTATAAAAGTTGACATAGGAACTTAAAACAGGAAAGAAACCTATAAATGCACATAGACACCAAATAGAGAGCGATGAAGCATTGAGTCTTGCTGTGCACTGTGTATGCTCACAATGAAACCTTTATTTGTATTTAGATGCACCACAGAATCTCACAATTACTTCTCTTGATATGATTAATGCTTCATGGATCAATATAATTGAGGGGAATTCTGCAGTGATAATCTGCTCTGTCGAGAGCTTCCCAGCTTCTAACCTGACGTGGCGACATCTTAATGTCCCAATGAACAGAACAAGTTCCAACAATGAGCTGTGGTTGGTGATTCCTCACGTTACATCCAGGGACACTGGAGACTATCAGTGTGTGGCAGAGAATGAACATGGAGCAGTGGAGGGGTTCATAACCATCACTGTGGAACATGAGTTACTGCAAACTTCAACATCACTCACACACACACACACACACACACGTGTAGGCACACAAATGCACACTTATACACACACAGTCATACACGTGCAAACACATACAGAGGAATATAAAGACGTAACTCACACACACACACACATTCATGACCACACATAGACACACACATGCACATTCACTCACTCATGGACAGACGTAGATACACAGACACACACGCATGTGCACACGCAGATACATGTGTGCATACACACACAAGCACACTCACTTGTGCACAAACACAAACACACACACACTCACACACATACACAAATGTGAGTTCCCCCTCCTCTCTCAGGGTGCACTCGAGTCTCGGTATCAGCTCCGATTCTGTGTTGAAGGAAGGTAAACTCCAGATCAACAAGACCCTGAGTTGGATGAGCAACCTCCTGAACAGAGAATTGTAGATTTACGCCTCGGTGCTCCATCGATCAAATAGAAATCATTGCCTGTCAAGCCCTTGGCGAAATCCTGAGGATGTGAAAGCAAGATTTTTTCATTCTAGATGGACAACACCTCTACTGGTGGGAGAATGCAACTGCAGTGTGACAGTTTACATAGGCAGTGTCCATTATAAAAGTGGCATAAGACCTTATCTTGAGGGAAGTTACCTGAAAATGCATTCAGACATCAGATACAGAGAGATGATGCATGGAGTCTTGCTGTGCACTATGTTTGCTCACATTAAAATCTTTATATGTTTTTAGATGCACCACGGAATCTCTCAATCAATTCTCTTGATATGATTAACGCTTCATCGATCAATATATTTGAGGGGAATTCTACAGTAATAATCTGCTCTGTCGAGAGCTTCCCAGCTTCTAAACTGACGTGGCAACATCTTAATGTCCCAATGAATAGAACAAGTTCCAACAATGAGCTGTGGTTGGTGATTCCTCACGTTACATCCAGGGACACTGGAGACTATCAGTGTGTGGCAGAGAATGAACATGGAGCAGTGGAGGGGTTCATAACCATCACTGTGGAATGTGAGTGTACACAGATTTCAACATCACTCACACAAACATAAACACACAACATGCGCACACAACACGCGCGCACACACATACACGTGCCCACAAACAAGCATTCATGTACAACCCCACATGTGCACACGTGTGCACACCGGCATGCTCACACACAGAAGCATACATACACAGATTCACACTGGTGCTTGCTTGCTCACACACAGACATCTGTGATAAAAGTGATAATAATTCTTCTGACATGTGGAACGTGAGTTAATGCAAACTTCAACATCACTCACACACACAAACTCAAACACACACACAAACACACTCATGTGTAGACACATACACGCACACTTACACACACAGTGGTACACGTTCAAACACATACACAGAAATAAACACACACTCAACTCACACACATACTCACATGTGCACACACATAGACATACACATGCACACACACTCACTCATGCACAGATGTATACAAACAGGCACAGGCACACATGCGCAAACACATACACACACACACACAAACATACTCACTTGTGCAGAAACACAAACACACAAACACATGCACATGTGTGAGTTCCCTGTCCTCTCTCAGTGCTGCACTGGAGTCTCGGTATCAGCTTCGATACTGTGTTGGAGGAAGGTAAACTCCAGATCAGCAAGACCCTGAATAGGATGAACAACCTCCTGCACAGAGACTTGTAGATTTACCCCTCAGAGCTCCATCGATCAAATACAATCATTGCCCGTCAAGCCCTTGGGGACATCCTGAGGATGTGAAAGGAAGTTCCTTTCATTCTAGGTGGACAGCGCCTCTACTGGTGGGAGAATGTAACTGCAGTTTGACTGTTTACATAGGCAGTGCCCATTATAAATTTGACAGTGGAAGTTATATGAAGGGAAGGTACCTGGAAATGCATACAGACATCAGATACAAAGTGATGATGCATGGAGTCTTGCTGTAAACTGTGCTTGCTCACATTAAACACTTGATTTGTTCTTAGATGCTCCACAGAATCTCTCATTTACTTCGCTTGATATGATTAATGCTTCATCGATCAATATAATTGAGGGGAATTCTACAGTGATAATCTGCTCTGTCGAGAGCTTCCCAGCTTCTAACCTGACGTGGCGACATCTTAATGTCCCAATGAACAGAACAAGTTCCAACAATGAGCTGTGGTTGGTGATTCCTCACGTTACATCCAGGGACACTGGAGACTATCAGTGTGTGGCAGAGAATGAACATGGAGCAGTGGAGGGGTTCATAACCATCACTGTGGAACGTGAGTGTGGAGATACATTTGTTTGTTTGTTGTCACCGTGGTCTCTGTGGAGCCATTGGGATCGTATTGTTTTTAATCCAGTTTTCTTCAATCCTCGCTCAGTCCACATTATCCAAACATCCAATTTTTCCTCTCCCTTTCTGTTTTTGCTCTCAGTTTCTCCTTCAATGGTTGTCAGGACAAGGCTGTCAGGTCTTCGTTTCCAATCTCCGTACTTGACGACCTTTCTATCTCTAACTGTCCTGAACAACCCTTTTAATCGCTGAACTTCTCATTCTTTAATTGATAAATATTATATATAAATTTTACATGGATTACTTTGAAATACAACACTTGTATTCATAAATTGCTTAGAAATTACTATACATTCAACAGCCAATGAAGCATTATCGAAGTGAGCTCACTGTTGTAATGTAGGAAACACAGGTACTGATTTGTGCACAGCAAGATCCTGCAAACCACCGTGTGATAATGACCTGATAGTCGATTATTTCAGTGAGGTTGGTTGTTACATGTGTAGAGACTACATACACTTTAGGGAGGGAAGCATGTCTCGATGTGGATGTGACTCCAGTCTCAGCCACCAACATGGTTAAGTCTTACCTGCCCTCTGAACTGCTCTCCCAGTTTGGGACACACTAGTGGTTCAGGAGGAAGACCCCCCACCACCATCTCAAGGGGAAACTAGGGATGGAAAATAAATGTCAGCATTGCCCGAGAATGAGTATTTAAACACTGAGTGAGTTATTGCTTCTCGAGATACATCGCAGCATCATTCTAAGCCTGTAGTGCAGTAATTAATGGCTGTTTTTACAGGTAGAGACTCCAGTAAATGGACAGTAGGATTGCTCACGGCTGGGATCATGTTGAGTGTTTTCCTGGCTGGAATCATCATCTTCATCTGCGTGAGAAAGTAAGCGTGAAGATTTAACTTGATTTTAATATAAACATTTGCTTCAATGTTCTTTCCTTAAGTCGGTGATTGTTTCCCTTGGGATCAGCACCAGGTCCCTCTCTGTAAGTGGTCCCTGTGTCCACTATGATCCGGAGAGAACCTTTCATTGTCCTGTATCCAGGTAAACGATCACGAGACCCAGAGATTCCTCACTCTGCACGATTACTCCTGGATAAATATTTGCTTCAATGTTCTTTCCTGAAGTCGGTGATTGTTTCCCTTGTGTTAAGTGCCAGACACCTCTCCGTAACTGGTCTCTTTGTCCCTTATGATCCAGAGAGTGTTTTTCATTGCCCGTTATCCAGATGAATAATAATCAGTTGCTGTGATCTGGAAGGTGCTGCCTGAAAGGGCGGTGGAAGCAGATTCAATAGGAACTTTCAAAAGGGTAAATGAATAAATATTTGAAGGGGGTCATTTGAAGGGCTATGGGGGGAAGAGCAGGTGTGGAAGGGGGTCAAAGATATGGCGTGTTATTATATTGATATTATACCTTAGGCTTATTTATTGTACCAGACACAAAGCACCAATCACTCGCAGGGATTGGGTGAGAATGTTATGGGCTCGTTAATCAAGACTCAGCACGAGAACAGTTATACATACAGATAAAACTTGGAGGCATCAGAGCTGTGAGTGTGTGTTCTGCTCAAAGCAAAAGTCAAACTAACACTGGGTCACATGACACACTTCCATTATAGTGATGTCACGCTGATATCCCTTATTGGAACTAGAGACAGTCCAGTCGTTGGTGTAAGGTTACAGTGGGCTCTGTGTCTATGCTGCACTGACTCTCTGCTATATGATAACCACAGTGTGATATTGTGTTATTGCAGGAGAAAGACAGCGATGGAGGAGAGAGTTTCAGGGACCAGTGACATTGCATTGACCCCCAGGTCACTCTCTGTGAAGCACCAGGTACAGGAGCTGTTTACACTCACTCCAAAGCTTCAACCTCAGTGTGTAGACAACACGTGTCCCAGATTCCCAGCCCAGTTACCCACAGATATCTCCCTGTGAAGTCAGCAATGGCTCAGTAGGTAGAACTGTCTCTCGCTCCCTCACCCTCTCTCCCTCCATCACTCGCTCTTTGACCAGAAACCTGAACACAATAATGACAAGGCACCTGATGTCAGTACTGAGGGAGTGCTGCACTGTCATAGGGTCTGTGCTGAGGGAGTGCTGCACTGTTGGAGGGTCAGTACTGAGGGTGTGTTGGACTGTTGGAGGGTCAGTACTGAGGGAGTGTTGGACTGTCGGAGTGTCAGTACTAAGGAGTGCTGCGCTGTCAGAGTTTCAGTACTGAGGGAGTGCTGCACTGTCAGAGGGTCAGTACTGAGGGAGTGCTGCGCTGTCAGAGGGTCAGTACTGAGGGAGTGCTGCGCTGTCATAGGGTCAGTACTGAGGGAGTGCTGGACTGTCCGAGGGTCAGTACTGAGGGAGTGCTGCACTGTCGGAGGGTCAGTACTGAGGGAGTGTTGCACTGTCACAGGGTCAGTACTGAGGGAATGCTGCACTGTCAGAGGGTCAGTACTGAGGGAGTGCTGGACTGTCGGAGGGTCAGTTATGAGGGACTGCTGCGCTGTCGGAGGGTCAGTACTGAGGGCAGTACATGAGGGAGTGCTGCACTGTCGAAGAGTCCATTTTCAAGGGGTGCTGCCCTCTCGAAGGGGCAGTTCCGAGGGAGTTCTGCACTGTTAGGAGTCAGCACTGAGAGAACATTGCGGTGTTCAAGGTGCCTCTTTCAGAACAGTTGTATAATGCTGACTATGTTTAACCTCTTATCTAGTCCCATGGCCACATTTCCAACACTATAGCAGTGGCGCCCTTCAATAAAATTCCTTCATTGGCGTGAGGTTCTTTGTGTGTCTGTGTTTGTGAATAATGGGGCACAAATCTCATGATTGGGATGGTAACATAGGACTTCAAGACTCAGGTCTGCGATAGCGAGAGAGATTAAATGATAAATAGAGAAAGCAAGAGAGAGAGAGAGAAAGAGAGACAGAGAAAGAGAGTGAAAAAAAGGGTTAAACCCATTGAGACACGACTGACACTAATGAGGCTGCACAATAATTTAACCCTATCAGTGCCAGTAAATGATGTGAGGATGTCTTCTGTTTCCATTTCTCTGTAGGGTAAACAGAACGTGCTGATTACTGAGCCCCGGGACACAACCAGAGATACAGCTAGCGAGAGGGAGTCCCCAGCTCCCCGGGATCTCTCTGAAGGTCCAGTGGGAGGCGATGCTGGACATGGGAAGCCCCGACAAACCAGACGAGCTTCTCGACGCCAACATCAACTTTTCAAAGCTGCCCAGCGGTGACAGGACTGTGCACAGGAACGAGGACACGGAATACGCACAGATCAGGTTCCAGAAAAACTGAGTGTGAAACAGGGACCGAGGCTGTGGGGTGTGTGCAGCCAACATGGCCAAATAGTAATGAACAGAAATATGATGTTGCTCAACTTTTTTGATTGGTTCTGAGTGAGCATTCTGAATGCTGCACCTTTTTCCATGCTGTAAAAGATTGTGAGAAGCTTATGAATTATGCATAATTTTACATCTGTTAATACAAGGTGAGGTGAGAGTGAATGCCCTCAACATTAAGGCATCATTTGACCGAGTGTGGCATCTAGGATCCCTAACAAAACAGGAGTCAATGTGAATCAGGGGTGGTACGAAAGTATAATAATTTACATAATAATTTTCTGGTTTGTTGCAAACTAGGTTTCTGGATGTGAGTGGAGATGGGTCTGTCTGTGTGGTTTAATTACACCTGGAGTCAGGTAGACTTCAAGCTTGACATTATCAAAAGAAGCTAGATGTAGAAATGTACGTGAAATGCTAATGAGTGAACATGAAGGCTGCCTTAACATGTAAGGTGTGAAGGGGTTGTTTAGATTTCAAAAGGATGTTGGTCTGTTTAGGACAAGCCCAATAAGCAAAGCTAAGGAGTTTTTTTTTTTTAATTTTACCCAAACGTCATTGACAATATTGGCAACATGAAAGTTTATATTATGGGAAAGGTACAGTTCCAAAGAATTTACACATCAAAGAGAGAGAAACATTTATAAAGGAGAATGAAAGGCTATGTTGGGGGCCATGTAAGATCTAACAGGAGTGTGTGAAACAGGTTTGAAGAAGTCTCCAGGCATTTGTGCATAAGTTTGTTATGTTCAGTAAATAAAGTTGGAGAAATCCGTTTAGAATTCCACTGTCAAGTGTGTGCTGTGTTAACTCGCTGGTTTTGTTTCTAATCTAAAATCTTATTTTGGACTGTTGCCTTAAACGGGCTCTGTAACTGGGAGTCAGGTTAATTAGGAATTTTAGAATTTATTTTAGCTGTAACTAACTGTGGTATTATGTCTGTGCTTGAAATCTTTTATTTTGTTAATAAATATCTTAATCGAATTTTTAAAATCTCTAAAGGTTGTGGTCAACTCATTACTCCTGAATTCAGTGCACGCATCTTGTAATAAATACAAATTGCAAAACTATTGTGATAGCGTGACCAATTTTCCCTTGTGGATTTGGAGCACCAAGAACACATCATCTGCCATGTCATGTCACAGGGAAAACTCTCCACTCGTTGGATTCATACCAAGTACAAAGGAAGGTGGTTGTGGTTGTTGGAGGTCAGTCATCTCAGTTCCAGGACATCACTGCAGGAGTTGCTCAGTGTAGTGTCCTAGGCCCAACCATCTTCAGCGGCTTCATCAATGACATTCATTCTATCAGATGGTCAGAATTATGGATGTTCGCTGATGATTGCACAACGTTCAACATCATTCATGACTCATCAGATGCTGAAGCAGTCCATGTCCAAATGCAGCAAGACCTGGACAATATCCAGGCTTGGCCTGACAAGTGGCAAGTAACATTCATGCCACACAAGTGCCAGGCACTGACCATCTCCAACCAGAGAGAAGATATCCATCTCCCCTTAACGTCCAATGGCATCAACATTGCTGAATCCCCCACTATCAACACTCTGGGAGTTAACATTGACCAGAAACTGAACTGGTCTAGCCATATAAACACTGTGACTACAAGAGCAGGCCAGAGGCTGGGAATCCTGTGGTGAGTAACTCACCTCCTGACTCCCCAAAGCCTGTCCACCAACCTCAAGGCACAGGTCAGGAGTGTGATGGAATACTCTCCACTTGCCTAGGTGAGTACAGCTCCAACAACACTCAAGAAGCTCGACACCGTCCAGGACAAAGCAGCCCCGCTTGATTTGCACCCCATCCACAAACATTCTCTCCCTCCACAACTGACGCACAGTGGCAGCTGTGTGTGTACCATCTACAAGATGCAACGCAGGGAGTCACCAAGCCTCCTTAGACAGCACCTTCCAAACACATGAACACTACCATCTAGAAGGACAAGGGCAGCAGACACATGGGAACACCACCACCTGGAAGTTCCCCTCCAAGTCACTCACCATCCTGACTTGTAAATATATCACCATTCCTTCACTGTCACTGGGTCAGAATCCTGCAACACCCTCCCAAACAGTTCTGTGGGTGCACATACACCATATGGACTGCAGCAGCTCAAGAAGGCAGCTCACCACCATATTCTCAAGGACAATTAGGGATGGGCAATAAATTCTGGCCTAGCCAGTGACAGTGAATGAATAAAAAAAATAAGCAATTAAAATGCTCTGACATTCCTGTACATTTTATCAAATTAAATACGTACTCTAGTGAATAATTCCATTCTCCAAGGCACTACTTCCTGTTGTCACATGCCCTTCTGATTATTTAAATTCCTGTATCATTGGTAATGGAACATTCCCATGTAAACATGTCACACTGTAATTACAGCCTCCTGCCAGTGGTTGTGCTCTAGTGTCCTAGTTTTGCTTCTCAGAGACTGGAGGAGCTGTATACTTTGTGTTTACAATATGAGTAACACTCAGGGGTGACCAAGGGGATTCTTTTGGCCAAGTTTACGATGTTGTTAAGATACAATGGCCCCATGGGATTTTTCCTACTGCCTTTACAAGGTTGAATTGAAGAGATTTTTGAAGTGTCTGGCACAGTTTTATTAAGGTCCCCTCACACCCAATCTGGAGTCACTGGGTTCAGTCCTGGACCCCGCACCTCAGGGAAGATATATTGTCCTCGGAGGGGGTGCTGTGCAGAGTCACCAGAACGATCCCGGGGCTGAAAGGGTTAAATCCCGAGGACAGGTTGCACAGACCAGGCTTGTGTTCCCTCGAGTCTCGAAGATTAAGGAGTGATCATATCGAGGGGTTTAAGATGAGCCGTCTCTGTGACCTTCTTCAACCCTGTTGGTCAGCAATGACAACATGAGTTGATGTTAGCCTGATATGTAGTGCATGGAGGGATATTACTCTCCACGGTGTGTGTGCATCACAGTGCTCATTCACATGTGTTCCATGTGCACCTACATCAGCTGTGTAGACATACAAGCCTCAATGCTGCATCCAGGGAATGTGCCATGTCTCACACCTGAGCTGCAGCACAACCCTTCCCTTGCAGCTCTGTGTGCTCGAGACCTATTTTGTTCTTTTTTCCTGCCGTCTCTGTGTCCCCCGACCCGGGAGTGAAAATCTGGCCTTAACTTCCACTTTCTAGTGTCTGAGACAAGAGGCAATGAGTGAGTGGGCTGACGGACAGGATTAATGCTGTTAATCTGTGTTTGAGGGGCTGTGAATTCTCGGGGGACTAGTTACTCTCTGAGCTGCAGCTTCCAAATCCTTATTTGATGCCGTGCATGTGGGGTTGGAAGATTTTTTTTAAAACCACAGGCAGTTCACAGAAACCCACAGGAAACCCACAGAGAGACAGTCACTGGGAAACACACTCACTCCTTGTGGTTTCACCTTTTAACCACATCCTGTCTGTGTGGCTTAAATGTTAAACACACCGGCCACACTCAGGGAGCTATCACTCTGTGAAGCGCTTGCTCTCTCTCTCACAAACACACACACAGACACACACACACATACACACATACTCACATACACAGACACACATACACACGCTCACAAACTTACAGACAGACACACACATAAACACATACTCACACACACAGACACACACACACACACACACACGGACACACACAGACACACACAGACACACACACACACTCTCAGTCACACACTCACGGACATGCACACACACATACACAAACACACATACACACGATCACACACTTACAGACAGACACAAACACACTCACATTCTCACACACACACACTCACTCACGCACACACAAACACACACACAAAGACAATATCCTGACAGCAAACTGTAATTAAGAATTTCCTACAACTTAACTAACACACCAAAGATGTATTGAACTGTCTAAAAGTGACCTGTTTTGCAAAGAAATACAAGATTGTACACAGATCAAAAATGGCTGACACAAGTCATCTGATTGCTGATACTGTGAAGTTGATCACTTCTCTGGAATGGTTCAAATGAATTGCACGTCAGACCTGTTGCATGGAAGTTCACACCTGGGGTGTGTCAGGATCCACTTCAAACAGGGACACTCTTAAAAGGAAGGCATTAAAATGCAAAGTGCTGGACTTTGATCAGCTGTAGTTCTATCAAAACAGTGGGAACTGCTCACCAAGCGGATAATCATCAGCCATTCAAAACTCCCTGTGGAGGATGCAATACCCCCATCTCCTGTTGATTTATATCTTGAAATGCATCAAATGTTTTGGAGATGCAAAGATAAAAAATGTGAATACTTGGCCTTTAACAATGAATGCAAAACATGCTGATTGAATTCCCTTCAGGAATATACAGACAGGAGTTTAACAAATGGTTCTGCCAAGCAGACATAACAGAAAGGAAGAGGAAAAAGAAATATGGCAGTCTTCCACAAACACTGCTGGAAAAGAGAAGAAATGATTTCTCCCTCTCTCTCTCTCTCTCTCTCTCTCCCTCTCTCTCTCTCTCTCTCTGTCTGAAGCTAACAGAGTGTCTTCAACAACGTGCAAGTCTGAGCCAGATGAAATACAGGAATCTACAGAAAACCAACTAATTTAAAACAGCTTCAAACTTCACAGACTACGCTGCAGTACAAGTAAACGACTCTTTTAATTTTTTATTGGACTCTATAATTAGTTTACCTCTGATATCTGTGTGTGTGTTTATGTGTGTGCCTGTGTGTCTGTTTGTGTGTGTGTGTGTATGTGTGTGTGCCTGCCTGTGTGTGTGTGTGGTGTGTGTCTGTGTGTGTGTGTGTGTGTCTGTGTGTCTGTTTGTGTGTGTGTGCCTGTCTGTGTGTGTGTGTGGTGTGTGTCTGTGTGAGCATGTGTCTGTGTGTTTGCATTTGTCTGTGTGTGCGTGTGAGCCTCTCTGTGTGTGTGTGTCTGTGTGTGTGTGTCTGTGCACCTGTCTGTGTGAGTGTGTGGTGTGTGTCTGTGTGAGCGAGTCTGTGTGTGTGCATTTGTCTGTGTGTGCGTGTGAGCCTGTCTGTGCGTGTGTGTCTGTGTGTGTGTCTGTGCACCTGTCTGTGTGAGTGTGTGTATGCAAACTTGATCACTTCTCTGCAAAGCTTCAAATGAATTGCACTACAGACATGTTGCATGAAAGTTCTCACTGAGGTGTGTCAGGGTCCACTTGAAACAGGGGCTCCCTTAAAAATGCAAAGCGCTGGACTCTGATCACTGTAGGTCTATCAAGTTAATGGGACCTGCTCACCATGCAGATATTCATCAACTATTCAAAGCCCCTTGTGGAGGATGAAATGCCTCCATCTCCTATTGATTTATATCTTGTAATGCATCAAATGTTTCAGAGATGCAAAGATCAAAAATGGGATTGCTTGGTCTGCAACAATGAATGCAAGACATGCTGATCGAATTCCCTTTTGGGAATATACAGACAGGAGTTTAACAACAGGTTCGGTCAAGCAGATTTAAGAGAAAGTAGGAGGAAAAAGAAAGATGGCAGTCATCCAAAAACACTGCTGGAAAAGAGCAGAAATTCTCTCTCTCTCTCTCTCTTTCTGAAGCTAACAGAGCATCTTCAACAAAGTGCAAATCTGAATCAAATCACCACAAGGATGCCACAGGAAACCAATTAACTTTGAACAGCTGCAACCTTCAACAATCTACACCTCAAAGACAAACAAAGGTGTTAACCATATATTCTTTGAAATTTTTATTGGACTCTAACTTTTTAATTATGACATGTCTGTGTGTGTGTGTGTGTGTGTGTGTGTCTGTGTGAGTGTGTCTGCGTATCTGTGTGAACGTGTGTGAAAGTGTGTGTGTCAGTGTGTGTGTGTGTGTGTGTACCTGTGTGTGTGTGTGTGTGTGTGTGTGTACCTGTGTGTGTGTGTATCTGTGTGTGTATCTGTGTGTGTGTGTATTGTCGCATCTTTATTATGAATGTTATTTAAAAATAGTGATCACACAAGCCTGGTTTCTAAAGAAATGAACCTGCAAAAAATTTACAGTAAAGTGAAACGTACAGGAATAATCTATTTTGAGCTGATGATATATAATTATACATGAGGCATGTTGCTAATTTCAAACATCATCTGAAATATGGCAGGTCTGACAGAGCAGCATTCCCTTAGCGCTCACCCTCCGACAGTGCAGCACTCCCTCATCACTGACCCTCTGACAGTGCAGCACTCCCTCAGCGCTCACCCTCCGCCAGTGCAGCACTCCCTCAGCACTGAGCCTCCGACAGTGCAGCACTCCCTCAGCGCTCACCCTCCGACAGTGCAGCACTCCCTCATCACTGACACTTTGACAGTGCAGCACTCCCTCAGTGCTCACCCTCCGACAGTGCAGCACTCCCTCATCACTGACCCTCTGACAGTGCAGCGCTCCCTCAGTGCTCATCCTCTGACAGTGCAGCACTCCCTTAGTAATGACCCTCTGACAGTGCAGCACTCCCTCAGTGCTAACCCTCTGACAGTGCAGCACTTCCTCAACGCTCACCCTCCAACAGTGCAGCACTCCCTCAGCACTGACCATTTGACAGTGTGGCACTCCCTCAGCATTGACCCTCTGGGAGTGCAGCACTCCCTCAGTACTGACCCGCTGGGAGTGCAGCACACCCTCGATACTGACCCTCTGGGAATGCAGCAATCCCTCAGTGCTGACCCTCCAACAGTGCAGCACTCCCTCAGTACTGACCCTCTGACAGTGCAGCACTCCCTCAGTACTGACCCTCCAACACAGCAGCACTCCATCAGTACTGACCTTCCAACAGTGCAGCACTCCCTCAGCACTCCCTCACTGGGGAGAGTCCATCCGCATTTTGAGCTGAAACCTTGAGACGGTCTCAAAACCCCAACCTTCCATCTCGGAGAGAGAGAGTGCGTTTTTGTGAGAGAGAGAGACAATGTATGTGTGAGAGAGTGAGAATGTGTATGTGTGAGAGAGCAAAAGAGAGGAAGAGTGTGTGTGCATGACAGAGGGAGGTAGCTTGTGTGTGTGAGAGAGTGTGTGTGAGAGTAAGAGGATGTCTATGTGAGAGTGAGAGAGAGTTTATCTGTGAGAGATAAAGATAATGAGAGAATGTGTGTGTGAGATAGTGTGCGTGTGAAAGAGCGTGTGTGTCTGTGAGAGAGTGTTTGTGTATGTGAGGGTGTGTGTGTGAGATTGTGTGTGTGTGTGTGTTTGAGAGAGAGGGTGTGTGTGTTTGAGAGAGGGAGTGTGCGAGAGAGAGATGGTGTGCGTGTTTGAGAGAGAGAGTGATTGTGCGTTTGAGAGAGGCCGTGAGAGAGAACATGTGTGTGAGAGAGAGAGTGTGTGTATGTGTGTGCGTGAAAGAGAAAGTGTTTGTGCAAAAGAGCGTGTGCTTGAGAGTATGTGTTCCTGTGTGAGTGTGCATGTGTGTGTGCGAGTGTGTGTGTGTGTGTTTGTGTGAGTGTGTGCGTGAGTGTGGGTGTTTGTGTTTATGTGTTTGTGTGTGCGTGCATTCTGACTGAGTTCAGTTCACAGTTTCACACGTTGCTAGGGACCACTTTTCCGCCTCTCTGTCAGACTGTGTGTATCTGACAGCAGGTCAGGCAGAAATAATCCAGAATGCGCTGTGGTTTTGTAGCATTGAAACAATGACATGAACTAAATGAGTGCTGCACCAAATAAAGACATGGAGTTACTACACCAAAAAACCACGTGACTTCCCCAGTTTCACATCTCCCTCAAACACAGAAAAACTGGGTTAACACTGACCCTCCTCCCAGAGCCAGTTCACCTCTTGTCTGATGCAGTCAGGAGAGGAAGATCATCTCTCCTCCGATCCTGGTAAACTGAACATTTCCAGAATTAGATCAGCTCCCTGAAGTGTCTCCAGTTAGTCATTCATCTGACAGGATTGACTCTACAACCCTGGGGACTCATTCCCCTGTAAGTAAAACACTTGCTGCCCCTGTCAAATCTCTTCTGTATAGCATGATCTCTGGATGTCCCAGAACACTTTACAATTGAGTTCACCCTTTTTTCGAAATGTGGTTACTGTTGTAATGTAGGAAACGCAGCAACCGATTAGCGCACAGCAAGCTCCCACAAACAGCAATGTGATCATCTGTTTTTAGTGATGTTGGTTGAGGGATAAATATTGGTCCCAGGACACCGGGGAGAACTCCCCCCTGCTCTTCCTCTAAATAGTGGCTGTGGGATCTTTCACACCCGCCCGAGAGGGCAGACGGGGGACTCGGTTTAGTGTCTAATATTGGACTAATCTCCAGGCGAGGTTGGCTGGATGGATTATTGACAAGGTCCATTCACCCTGTAAAGAGTTTCTCTGGTTTGAAATACCCGATCAAACATCGAGTTCTGTGTCTAAACCTTGTGTTGAAAAGACACCTTTCCAGCTATTCACCTGCCATTAGCTTGTTGAGTCTTCACACGCTCCGTCTGTCCGTGACCAACCCCTCTTAGCTCATCCTTTCCTTGTTGGACATCGAGCTGTTCATCCTGACGGGTTCCATCCTTCCCAGTAACACTCCATCTCCGACATCAAACTAACTCCCAACACGTTGATGAATTGTATGGATTCCAGCGTCAGTTGGTTCTGTCTGAGGCTGTTTCTCTGATCGGGGACCGAGCTGTTCTGAACGGACATTGTGTTCAGCAGTTCTTATTGTCGATCAGGCTGTTCAACCCATGCTGCTGTTCACTGAGGTGACTTCGATTCTACATTCACACATTAATGATCTCATGTCCAGCAGCAAACATCTGAATGAAGCAAGGTTCAAGAAAAAACCCAGCTGCTTGATCCTACAGTTATCTGTTCAGGCATGGCCCCTTGTTCAAAATAACAAACATTATTTAAAAATAGTGATCACATGAGCCTGGTTAACAAGGAAATGAAACCATCAACAATTTGCAGTAAAGTGAAACGTACAGGATTAATCTATTTATATTGAGCTGATGATAGAGAATTTTACACGAGGCATGTTTCTAATTTCAAACATCATCTGAAATATGGCAGTTCTGACAGTGCAGCACTCCCTCAGTACTGACCCTCTGACAGTGCAGCACTCCCTCAGTACTGACCCTCTGACAGCGCAGCGCTCCCTCAGTACTGACCCTCTGACAGTGCAGCACTCCCTCAGTACTGACCCTCTGACAGTGCAGCACTCCCTCAGTACTGACCCTCTGACAGTGCAGCACTCCCTCAGTACTGACCCTCTGACAGTGCAGCACTCCCTCAGTACTGACCCTCTGACAGTGCAGCACTCCCTCAGTACTGACCCTCTGACAGTGCAGCACTCCCTCAGTACTGACCCTCCGACAGTGCAGCGCTCCCTCAGTACTGACCCACTGACAGTGCAGCACTCCCTCAGTACTGACCCTCCGACAGTGCAGCACTCCCTCAGTACTGACCCTCTGACAGTGCAGCATTCCCTCAGTACCGACCCTCCGATAGTGCAGCACTCCCTCAGTACTGACCGTACGACAGTGCAGCACTCCCTCAGTACTGAACCTCCAACAGTGCAGCACTACCTCAGTACTGACCGTACGACATTGCAGCACTCCGTCAGTACTGACCGTACGACAGTGCAGCACTCCCTCAGTACTGACTCACCAACAGTGCAGCACTGCCACAATACCGATCCTCCGACAGTGCAGCACACCCTCAGTACTGAGCCTCCGACAGTACAGCACTCCGTCAGTACTGACCGTACGACAGTCCAGCACTCCCTCAGTACTGACCTCCGACAGTGCAGCACTCCCACAGTCCTGACCCTCCGACAGTGATGCACTCCATCAGTACTGACCGTACGACTGTGCAGCACCCCTTCAGAATTTACCAGCCGACAATGCAGCACTCCCTCAGTACTGACCCACTGACAGTGCCAATTCAGTCCCTCGAGCCTGTTACACATGAACAGGAGGAGGTCCATTCAGCCCCTCAATCCTGTTACACAAGAACAGGAGGAGGCTCAGTTAACTGCATGAGCCTGTTACACAGAATCAGGAGGAGGTCCATTCAGCCCCTCCAGCCTGTTACACAGGAACAGGAGGAGGCCCATTCAGCCCCCTCGAGCCTGTTACCCAGGAACATGAGACCCATTCAGCCCCTTAAGCTTGTTTCAAGAGACGAGGAGGAGGCCTATTCAGCCACTCGAGGCTTTTACACAAGAAGAAGTGGAGGTCCACTCAGCCCCTCAACCCAGTTACATAGTAACAGGAGAACCATTCAGTCCCTCGATCCTTTCACACAGGAACAGGAGGAGGCCCATTCAACCCCTCGAGCCTGTTACACAGGAACAGGAGGAGGCCCATTCAGCCCCCTCGAGCCTGTTACACAGGAACAGGAGGAGGTCCATTCAGCCCCCTCGAGCCTGTTACACAGGAACAGGAGGAGGCCCATTCAGTCCCTCGAGCCTGTTACACAGGAACAGGAGGAAGCCAATTCAGCCCCTCAAGCCTGTTTCAAAAGAAGAGGAATGAGGCCCACTCAGCCACTGGAGGCATTTACACAAGAACAAGTGGAGGTCCACTCAGCCCCTCGAGCCTGTTACACAGTAACAGGGGAACCATTCAGCTCCTCGATCCTTTCACACAGGAACAGGAGGAACCCATTCTGTTCGTTGGGGCCTGTTACACAGGAACATGAGACCCATTAAGTCTCATCAAGCTTGTTACACAGGAACTGGAGGAGGCCCATTCAGCCCCTCAAGCTTGTTTCAAGAGAAGAGGAGGAGGTCCACTCAGCCCCTCAACCCTGTTACACAGTAACAGGAGAACCATTCAGTCCCTTGAGCCTGTTACACAGGAACAGGAGGAGAACCATTCAGTCCCCTCGAGCCTGTTATGCAGGAACAGGAGGAGGCCCGTTCAGTTCCTCAAGCCTTTTCGATAGGAACAAGAGGAGGCCTTTTCAGCTCCACGAGCCTGTTTCACAGGAACAGGAGGAGGCCCATTCATCTCCCTGAACATGTTACACAGGTACAGGAGACCCATTCAGCCTCCACAAGCTTGTTACACAGGAACATTAGGGGCTCCATTCAGCCACTCAAGCCTGTTCTGCATGAACAGGAGCAAAAACAAAAATAGCTGGAAAAACTCAGCCGGTCTGACAGGATCTGCGGAGAGGAACACACTTGACGTATTGGGTCTGTATGACTCTTCATCAGAACTAAGGGAATTGAGAAATGAGGTGATGTTTTAGCTGGTAGAGGGGGTGGGCAGGTAGAGCTGGATTGTGGACCAGTGATAGGTGGAGGCAAAGAAGAGGTTGCCAAAGATGTGATAGACAAAAGGACAAAGGGGTGTTGACGGTGGTGATATTATCTGAGGAATGTGCTAATGGGGACATTAAGGGTAGAAAGCAGGACGAGCAAGTGACAGATAGTCCTAGTGGGGGTGGGGTGGGGGGAAAGGATCGAAATAGGCTAAAAGGTAGAGATAAAACAACAGATGTAAAACATTTAAGAATAACGGAAATAGGTGGGAAAAGAAAAATATATAAATTAAAAAAAATATTAAAAATTATAAATTATTGGAAAAAGGGAGATTGGAAAGGGGGTGGGGATGGAGGAGTGAATTCATGATCTGAAACTGTTGAACTCAATATTCAGTCCGGAAGGCTGTAAAGTGCCTGGTCGGAAGATGAGGTGCTGTTCCTCCAGTTTGTGTTGAGCTTCACTGGAACAATGCAGCAGGCCAAGGATGGACATGTGGGCATGAGAGCAGGGTGGGGTGTTAAAATGGCAAGCGACAGGGAGGTCTGGGTCATGCTTGTGGACAGATCGAAGGTGTTCATTAGAGCAATCACCCCAGTCTGTGTTTGGTCTCTCCAATGTAGAGGAGACCACATTGGGAGCAGCGAATGCAGTAGATTAAATTGAGGGAAGTGCAAGTGAAATGCTGCTCCCAATGACGTTCCCAATGCTCTCGCGCCTTTTACAAAGGAACAGGAGGAGGCCTATTCAGCCCCCACAATCCTGTTACACAGGAACAGGAGGAGGCCATTCAGCCCCTCGAGCCTGTTACACAGGAACAGGAGGAGGCCCATTCAGCACCTTCAAGCCTGTTACACAGGAACAGGAGGAGGTCCATTCAGGCCCTCAAGTAACTGACATAGGAGCAGGAGATGTCTCATTCAGCCAATCAAGCCTCTTATATAAGATCATGAGGGGGCCCAAACAGCCCCTCAAGACTGTTACACAAGAAAAGGAGGAGGAGGTTCATTCAGTCCCACGAGCCTGTTACACAGGAACAGGAGGAGGCCCTTTCAGTCCCCTCGAGCCTGTTACGCAGGAACAGGAGACCCATACATCCCCCTCGAACATGTTACACATGAACACGAGGAGGCGCATACAGTGCCTCAAGCCTGTTACACAGGAAGAGGAGGAGGTCCAGTCAACCCTTGAGCCTCTTGCATGTGAACAGTCAATGGCCCTTCAGCCACATTCTTGGCACGCAAAGGGTTAACAGTTTTCTAACTGTGCGAGGCAAAGAGTTGCTTTCTAACTTGGTACCAAGCACTTCCTCATTTTGTCTCACAGTGACCCATCAACCCTTTATCATTAAATACAAAGAGGGAGCAGCACAGGAAGAGGTCATTCAGCCCAAGCAGAGCGTGTGGGCAGTTCCTCCCCAGGCGAGCAGTCGGACAGGTCCTGGGTAAGTAACGGAATGATTGGAATTCACTTCCACGACCAACACCTTCCTTTGTTGATGTTGTGACTTTATAAAGACAGATTCCAAAGATTGATGCCTTTGAAAGATTTCTACTGATTATTGAGATCTAGGTGTGAGGCTCAAGTCTGTTGTACAGAACATCTTTCTAGCTCAAGGGATGAAGGAAGTGCCGAGACATGAATTTTGGGACGTCTTGAGGAGGTGAAAGGTGCTATAGAAATGCAAGTCCTTCATTGTTTTTCTTTCTTAAAGCCTTGTAACTCTCTGCAGAGCACCTATCATCCCACAGAGAGTCAAATTAGTCTGTGAAGACATTGTCTAAAAGCAGTTCTGATCTCTCGAGAGCTGTTGGACAAGAGGTGAGGTCTCATTAACTTCCTTCTCTTTTACAGCTTGAGAACCAATGTAATACCAGGGAGTGGACAATGATTGGGAAATCTTACTTCCTCCTGTCACTTCTCCAAGGTAATATCATCGTCAGCTTGGACAGATTTATGTTTAACAGTCTTTGTAAAAGATCATTCTTATCTCTTTATCTCTGTAACGTCGCGCAACTCACCCAAACCACTTCCCAGATATCTGTGTTACTCCAACTCCGGCCTCTTGACCATCCCCAGTTTCCCATCACTCCAATACTGGCGGCCGGGCCTTCAGCTGCCTGGGACCTGAGCTCTGGAATTCACTCCCTAAACCTCGGGGATGGAGGAGATCAGAGGGTTTCATTTTACTGAGAATCACCACGAACACATCACAGCTGCAGTGAGAATAGACAGAGAGTCCAGCCCGCACACGTCCTGTACAGTTTCACCATAGCAACCACAATATGGAAATTTAACAATACTGAAAGTTAAACCGACGCTCAAACCAGTCAGTGTAGAGAGATGAGATGTTTACACAGTTTCCCTGTTTGTCTTGTAGACACTGTGTTGGGTGGAAGACGGGCTTCACTAAACAGAGTCCTGAGGACCATGAGCCAATGTAGAATGAACTTGTCCACTCCTGTGTCCAGGATTCTCTTCCATCCGTTGTGAAACCTTGGGGAGATCCCTGTGTGTCCTGTAGATGGTCCACACTGCAGCCACTGTGCCCCAGTGATGGAGGGAGTGGATATCGAGTCTAGTGGATCTACAAACCATCCAGAGTTAAATATTGACATTTCTCTCCCCAGTTGGACTGTCACAAGAGTGGAAAGGTGACACTCCACGAGAGGTGACAGCACAGGAAGGTTCGTGTGTACAGATTCCATGTCATTACAGTTACTCATCACATTTAGTGGGGAGATCGCGTGTCGGAATCTGGTTGAAAGGAATAGATGGGAACCCACAGCCTAAATGGTCAATAGTCTTTCACTCCGAGGGTCACAGTCACAGGGATCAAAGATTCCACCATCGGACCCGGCAGTCTGGAGACCTGAAAGATGGCGACTGTTCCCCGATTATAAACAACATCAGACGGGAAGATGCAGGACCTTATTTTTTCAGAATAGAATTTGACAACAGGAATAGATACAGCTACTACCCTGTAACCCAGCTTCACGTTTCTGGTAAGTGCTGTGTTATAATTACTCAACAATTCATAGTTCAACACTTAATGGGAAATAACACAAACTGTGACGCTTACATATTAACACAAAACACAGCTTATTATAACACACTGTCTGATTCTCAATAACCTGGTGATAGCTTCCAGTTCAGTCCTTTAGCAACCTCTAATACTCACTTTAATATCAATGATGAAAAGCATTAACGGTATTATCAGGTTATCCAATCCCATCAATCTCTCCTGTCCTGTTTAAAAATCCCTTCACAGCCAATGAAATTATTCCTGAATTGCAGTAACAGATGTAAAACACAGCAGACAGTTTCTGCACAGCAAGATCCAACAAACCACAAGGTGATAAATCACCCAGATCACTGAGGCAATGAGAAGCCAGTGAACTCAAACCTCTGGTCTGATGAAGAGTCATACGGACTCGAAACGTTAACCCTGTCTTCCTCTCCACTGATACTGTCAGACCTGCTGAGTCTTTTCAGCAATTTTTGTTTTTGTTTCAGATTTCCAGCATCGGCAGAATTCTGCTTTTAACTCCAATCTCTGGTCTGAGCCTCTTCTCTCATCCAGTGTTCTCAATTCACATGTCTCGGAGTGAACGTGTATTAAGCTGAGAGACAGAAACACTACTACCAAAGAGCAAGAAAATCTTTCCTGAACATTGTAATCTCTCAGATCTGATATCATCCTTGTAAAAGTGCTTTCTCTTGTGGGACTGTGATTTCTATTTGAACTGATGCTTCACGTTATATTTCTCTAAAAGGATCCATTCTCTGTCTGTTAGATTTCACAGATAAACCCACGATATTCCCTGCTGATATTATTGCAGGAAAGTGTGTGGATGTAAGCTGCATCTTCAACACAACGTGCAATGGAACAGCAGCACCTGTCTTAACTTGGGACACTCCCACTGAGGTACCTGGATCAGTCTCAAACACTGTAACTCAGCATGGTGTCACTCTGACCTATACTTCTGTTCTGACCCTGACCCCATCACTCAAACACCACGGACACACTCTCAGCTGCAGAGTGAGATATCCATCTGTTTCATCGGAGCGGACCCTCGTACTAACTGTGCAAGGTAAGTACGGACACCTTTCATTTTACATCAGCATTCCGTCAGTGCTGACCCTCTGACAGTGCAGCCCATTCTCAGTATCCACATTCTCAGTCCTCTCAAAGTGTTTCACAGTCAATAGAAGTTAATTGATCTTTATTTGATTATTGCTGAATGAAGAGATAAGCTGTCTAAACTTTGCATCTCGCACACACCATTCTCCATGGCAACACCTCCACCTATCAGAGACCACTTGCCAACCAATCAGCACTCTCGTCCCATTAAGTATAAATTGTTGTTCACTTTCTGTTGGTAATCCTGCGAACGGGGTTCTTGGTTCCTGCCCTGACATCTTAATGTCCCAATGAACAGAACAACTTCCAACAATGAGCTGTGGTTGGTGATTCCTCACGTTACATCCAGGGACACTGGTGACTATCAGTGTGTGGCAGAGAATGAACATGGAACAGTGGTGGGGTTCATAACCATCACTGTGGAACGTGAGTGTACACAGACTTCAACATCTCTCTCAGATTCGAACACTACACAAACACCCTCAAACATACACATCTAAATAGACACATGCAGACACACATATCTGACCACACAGAAAGACACACTCACACACAAACACACTAACACACACTCCCCTGTGGGCTACCTGACCTCCCTCAGTACTGCACTGGAGAGTTGGCCTAAATTCTGGGATTTGTGTTCCCATTCATATTTATGCAAGAATATGGAAATTACAAAGTCTATTACAGACACTCAGATGCATAGAGGCACTCACAGATACTCTCTGCCTCTCCAACTCTCTCTCTCCCTTTAAGAAGCTTCCTGAAAGCTAACCCTTCGAACAATCACCGGTCCCAACTCCTCCTTATCTGATTCTGTGTGATTTTCTTTGTGTATCTGAGAGTAAGAGAGAGGTGGAGAGTTTTAGGAAGAGAATTCCTGCTGGTCAAAAGCTTACATCATGTTCTCACCTTTCCAATGCCCATATTTCACATGATGTCCAATGTCCTTGTTCATAATGATGACTGCCTATGTAAACGTCACGCTGTAGTTACAGCCTCCCACCAGTGGTGGCATTGTAGCCCTTAATCCTTGTGTTTCCCAGCTTTTCCAGCAACTCCACTTGCCAGTTTGCTACACAAGCTGTGAGTTCATCAGAATTCAATTATTTCTCAAATGGTAGATTTGATGTCATTTTATTGAAAACTTCCTCAGCGCCTCCCTGAAGGGTTTACACTCTCCAGGAAGCAGGAATAGGCTGCTTGTTGGGGAGTTCATCTTTTACCAGAGAGTAGGGATCCTCGGGAATGTGCTGTCAGTGGGTGTGGTGGTTGCTGTTTCTCTGTCGCCTTCAAGAGGGATCTGGAGTGTTTAGTGACTGGGGGAGAGATCATGGAAGCGGAGAATGATACAGCACAGGAGGAGGCCATTCAGCCCATGGTGCCTGTGCCAAGTCTTTCAATGATCTATCCAATCAGATCCACTAACCACCACTCCACTTTGCCCCCATCTTCCTCCTTCAAGTATTTATCCAATTCCCCTTTTGAAAGTTCCTATTGAATCTGCTTCCACCGCCCTTTCAGGCAGCACCTTCCAGATCACAACAACTCGCTCTGTCAAAACAAATTCTCCTCATCTCCCCCTCCGGTTCATCAATCTGTGTCCCTCTGGTTACCGACCCTCCTGCCCCTTAAATACATCGATACTGTTCACCTCAACCATTCCCTGTGGGAGTGAGTTCCACATTCTCCCCTCTCTCTGCGTAAAGATTGGAACTGTTTATTAAGCGGGGCGTGTAAGTCCGTGGGGGAGTCCATCTCGATCCTGCCCGATTCGCACATGCGTCCGAGATGGATTTCCACCCTGTACTAAACGTTTCCAGAATTTTCTACAGCACAATCCTGTACACAGCGATGGAGAGAAACATTGGACAGGGAGTCAAACAGCACAATGATCCATTCTCACCAATGATCCACGCTAAGGGGAAAGTTCAGATTGTCCACTCTTAGAGTGTTTACAATGAAAACATTCATTCCACATTGAATCCCAGTGGATGGGTCAATATTACAGCAAATGTTGCAGTGATATGAAGCTTGATTGTTCAGCCAGAGTGAGAGATTGAAAGCGGAGAGTCAGTGATGATTTCTTTCTGTGTGTTCTCTAGACAGTGGAGGAGAGATTCTGCACGTGATCCAGATCCTGGGAATACAAGCTGTGATATTCCTTGTGGCTGTGGTTATCACTATCGCTGGAGTCTGTGTCTGGGAGGGACAAACAGTGAAAGGAAGTCGACAGACTGTTTAAAGCTTTTGTACAGCAACAATCTGGTTAGTCAGTGCGGACAAATAACGTGCGATGTTGGGTTAAGTTGTAATGAAACTGGTCAGTGTCCTGGTTAGAATCACCTTCGTATCAGAGAGCCATTCCAGTACAGAAGGACGGCATTTGGCCCATCGAGTCCATGCTCTATCTCTGTAGAGCAATTCAGTCAGTCCCATTCTTCCTGCTCTATCCCCGTATCCCTGCACGCTTATTTCCCCTCATGTGTCCGTCCAATTTCCTTTTGAAATCGTTCATCGTCTCCACTTCCACCATCCTCGTAGGCAGCGAGTTCCAGCTCATTACCACTCGCTGTGTAAAAAAGTTCCTCCTCACATCACCCCCCCTGTCCAAAACCTTCAATCTGTGTCCCCCAGTCCTTGTACCATCAGCTAATGGCAACAGCTTCTCTTTGTCTACCTTATCTAAACCCATCATCATCTTGTACACCTCGATCAGATCCCCCCTCAATCTCCTTTGCTCCAAGGAGAACAACGCCAGCTTCTCCAACCCAACCTTGTAGCTAAAATCCCTCATCCCTGGACCCATTCTGCTCAATCTCCTCCCCACCCTCTCAAGGACCCTCACTTCCTTCCCAAAGTGAGGAGACCAGAACTGGACACAATACTCTAGTTGTGACCTCACCAGAGCTTTATAAATGTTCAGCATAACCTCCCTGTGTTTGTACTCAATCCCTCGATTTATGAAAAGCTTATTCTTTCCATCAGCACAAACAGCAATTTCCAAGCGGGCTCCCATCAGCAGACAGAGTGCAATGAAACATCGGCATGCCTGCTTCTTAATGTACGGAGAGAAACCTGGAACGAGAGATTCTCCTTCTTCTCCTCAGCAAGCTGAAACGTTTCCTTATACCTGGTTCTCCCCAGTCCTGCTGTGTGGACACATCATAACCACGGCATTGTCTGGCTGTGTGCAGCCAACATGGTCGAATAGGAATGAACAGAAATGTGACGTTGCTAAACTCTGTTCTCTGATTGGAATGTGCTTTCTGAATGCTGCACCTTTTTCATGCTGCGATAGATTGTAAGAAGCATTTGGGTTATGAATAAAATTACATTGATTTTCTCAAGTGATTAAAATGCTCAGCCTGTTCTGTGGATATTTATAGATTAAAATTCTTATTTTGCAGCCAAATTTTTGGCTCAATGACATTACTTCATGTTGTCACATTTTCTCCATCATATGAATTCCTGTGCCCATCTTTATAATAGAAATTTCCAATGTAAACATGTCACATTGTAGTTTCACACTCCTGCCAGTGGTGGTGCCATTCCAAAGCTGTCTTGCTGCACAGACACAGCGAGAAATATTCTCGACGTGTACATGATGTTGTTGTTACACAGACATCAGGCGGAACCTTGGGCAGGGCCTAGAATGCACTTAAGACAGTGCAGACCATGCTCAGAACTGACAGTGCAGCGTTTTCTCAATCCTGACCCACCATCTGTGCAGCGCTCCCTCATTACTGTCCCTCTGACAGTGCTGCACTACCTCATTGTTGACCCTTTTCAAGTGCAGCACCCCGTCAGCATTGACCTTCTGACAGTGCAGCACTCCCTCATGGCTGACAATCTGACAGTGCAGCACTCCCTCAGTACTCACCCACCCACAGTGCAGCATTGCCTCAGTACTGATCCTCTGACACTGTATCCCTCCCTCACTACTGAACCTCCGACAGTTCAGCACTCCCTCGGTACACACCTTCTGACAGTGCAGCACTCCCACGGTGCTGACAAACTGACAGTGCAGCATTCCCTCATAACTGACCCTCTGACACTGTATCCCTCCCTCACTACTGACCTTCCGACAGTTCAGCACTCCCTCAGTACTCACCCTCCCACAGTGCAGCACTCCCTCAGTACTCACCCTCCCACAGTGCAGCACTCCCTCAGTATTCACCCTCCCACAGTGCAGCACTCCCTCAGTACTCACCCTCCCACAGTGCAGCACTCCCTCAGTACTCACCTTCCCACAGTGCAGCACTCCCTCAGTACTCACCCTCCCACAGTGCAGCACTCCCTCAGTACTCACCCTCCCACAGTGCTGTGCGAGTTGTTTCAATCAAGACTGGTGCCCAAAGAGGGGGGTTTCATTGCGAAATCTTTGAACTCGGTGAAAATTATTTTTAGGCTGATGGGAACAAGACTTAGTTCCTCACATCATTTCTTTTGCAATAACACACAGTACAAGAATCTCTGTTTAAATAAATTCCAGTTAAACTTTGCCATGAAAGGATATCTCCTCACACTCCGCTCTACCTCATTACTAACCCTCCCACAGTCCAGCACACCCTCAATACTGACCCTCCAACTGTGCAGAACTCACTCAGTACAGACCCGCCGACAGTGCAGCACTCCCACATTACTGACCCTCTGATAGTGCAGCACTCCCTCATTACTGACCCTCTGATAGTGCAGCACTCCCTCAGTACTGACCCCCTGACAGTGCAGCACTCCCTCAGTACTCACCCTCCCACAGTGCTGTGCGAGTTGTTTCAATCAAGACTGGTGCCCAAAGAGGGAGGATTCAATGCTAAATCACTGAAATCGTTGAAAATTATTTTTAGGCTTACGGGAACAAGACTTAGTTCCTCAAATCCTTTCTTTTGCAATAACACACAGTACAAGAATTCTGTTTAAATAAATTCCAGTTAAACTTTGCCATGAAAGGATATCTCCTCACACTCCGCTCTACCTCAGTACTAACCCTCCCACAGTCCAGGCACCCCCTCAATACTGACCCTCCGACTGTGCGAACTCACTCAGTACAGACACGCCGACTGTTCAGCTCTCCCACATTACTGACCCTCTGATAATGCAGCACTCCCTCATTACTGACCCTCTGATAGTGCAGCACTCCCTCATTACTGACCCTCTGACAGTGCAGCACTCCCACATTACTGACCCTCTGACAGTGCAGCACTCCCTCACTACTGACCCTCCGACATTGCAGCACTCCCTCATTACTGACCCTCTGACAGTGCAGCACTCCCTCAGTACTGACCCTCTGACAGTGCAGCACTCCCTCAGTACTGACCCTCTGACAGTGCAGCACTCCCACATTACTGACCCTCTGACAGTGCAGCACTCCCTCATTACTGACCCACTGATAGTGCAGCACTCCCTCATTACTGACCCTCTGACAGTGCAGCACTCCCTCAGTACTCACCCTCCCACAGTGCTGTGGGAGTTGTTTCAATCAAGACTGGTGCCCAAAGAGGGAGGTTTCAATGCTAAATCACTGAAATCGTTGAAAATTATTTTTAGGCTTACGGGAACAAGACTTAGTTCCTCAAATCATTTCTTTTGCAATAACACACAGTACAAGAATTCTGTTTAAATAAATGCCAGTTAAACTTTGCCATGAAAGGATATCTCCTCACACTCCGCTCTACCTCAGTTCTAACACTCCCACAGTCCGGCACACCCTCAATACTGATCCTCCGACTGTGAGGAATTCACTCAGTACAGACCCGCCGACTGTTCAGCACTCCCTCATTACTGACCCTCTGACAGTGCAGCACTCCCTCAGTACTGTCCCTCTGATAGTGCAGCTCTCCCTCCGTAATGATAACAGGGATCGTTGAAATGTATCAAACGGCCAGAGACCTGTATTGGGAACTCTATCGCCTGAGTTTCAGCCTCCGAGGTGAGGGGGAGGAGTCTAATCCCACGGAGCCAATGGAGAAGCTTCATGTCTACAGCTGCCCAAATATGAGCTGACAGATCATCACATGGTAAACGTTTTGCTGAAATCACAAAACATTCTCAATCTTCTCACTGATTACCCACTTCCTCATTTTGTCTCACAGTGACACATCAACCCTTTCTAATTAAATACACAGAGGGAGCAGCACAGGAAGAGGTCATTCAGCCCAAGCAGAGCGTGTGGGCAGTTCCTCCCCAGGCGAGCAGTCGGACAGGTCCTGGGTAAGTAACGGAACGATTGGAATTCACTTCCACAACCAACACCGTCCTTTGTTGATGTTGTGACTTTATAAAGACAGATTCCAATGATTGATGCCTTTGAAAGATTTCTACTGATTATTGAGATCTGGGTGTGGGACTCAAGTCTGTTGTACAGAACATCTTTCAAGCTCAAGGGATGAGGGAAGTGCAGAGACATGAGCTTTGGGACGTCTTGAGGTGGTGAAAGGTGCTATAGAAATGCAAATCCTTCAATGTTTTTCTTTCTTAAAGCCTTGTAACTCTCTGCAGAGCACCTATCATCCCACAGAGAATTAAATTAGTCTGTCAAGACATTGTCCAAAAGCAGTTCTGATCTCTTGAGAGCTGTCGGACAAGAGGTGAGGTCTCATTAACTCCTTTCTCTTTCAGAGTTTGAGAGTCAGAAGCTAATGAAATATCTGGGAGTGGACAATGATCGGGAAATCTTACGTCCTCCTGTCACTTCTCCAAGGTAATAACATCGTCAGCTCGGACAGATTTATGGTGAATATTCTTTGTAAAAGATCATTCTTATTGAGCTGTGATTGGGAACCGATTCAGCAGTGAGCCAGAGTACAAACTCACACCAAGTCCCATTCACCCATTATCCCTGTGCTCACTGATATACACTGATTCCCTGTCTGACAGCAGAATTGGAGGAGTGCAGAGATCTCAGAGGGTTTTAGGGTTGGAGGAGGTGACAGGGATCGGGAGTGTAGAGTGGGGATGGTGGGGTAAGAAATCAATGATGAGAATTTGAAATTTGAGTCATTGCTGGACTGGGAGCCAGTGTAGGTCAGCCAGTGACAGGGGATCGATCGGCTGAATAGAGAATCAGGGATAAAAACTGGGGAATGAGGTCTATCCTGATGCTAGGACTCGGATAACATTGCCCTGAAATTTTGTGTCTTTTGCTGATCTTAGTCAGACTTCCATGAAGACAACACAGCAGCTCCTAGAATAGACAGGCTGTTCAGTGTCACACTTCTTGTCCATTCTCACCATGCTAGAAACTTCAATAAGGGAGCAAGATAACTGAAAGAGAGAAGAAAGGCAAAGCTGTCCGTGTGTATAACTGTCAAATATTCTGAGTTATCATGATTGTCTCTGATCTGCTGCAGAGTTTAAATTTCACAGAATCTGAGCACTTTGCAGCTCAGAGAGAGACCATTGACTCACTGCCTGAAAGGGCGGTGGAAGCAGATTCAACAGGAACTTTCAGAAGGGGAACTGGATAAATACTTGAAGGGGACATTTTGCAGGGCTGTGGAGGAGAGAGCAGAGGTGAGAGTGGGACTTATTGGACAGATCTTTCAAAGGCACAGCACAGGCTCGATGGGCCAAATGGCTTCCTTCTGTTCCGGATCATTCTACAATCTGATAAATTAAGCTCCACATCAATAACTCTTAAGGCTCCCGCTGCAGGGATGGATCTTTGAGAAGGACAGGGAACAAGAGGTTTCTGGTATCATTTTCATATTTCTTGACAATTACATAAATGTATAGATCTGTTGAATATTTGAGTCTCTAAAGCATAGAGGTAATCTGCTGTTACGCCCAGATCTTGTGGTAGTAACCTTTCTCTGGAGGTTTCTTTAATTGCTCACAGTGATCTGTGGGATTGTCATTCTTTGATGTTGCCCCTTGTTTCAATTGGTATTTCACCCTTGATGCAATTGTGGAGGCTTTTAACTAACATGGCAGGGGATGGGATCCCGAGAGGAGGTTCAGCAAAGTGAGATGCTCAGCCAAAATTAGAAGAGAGAGCAAATGAACCTGGAAGGCAGAGAAATTATTGGCCAGTTAAGGCACAAGATAGCGTGGCAAAGTTGGATTGTATTTATTTTAATGCAAGGAGTCTGACAGACTTGCATTCTCCTGCAGGTGTATGTTCCAGCTACTTTGAAAGTGCCAATTGTTGAAACTTTCTGCGTATTTCAATGTTATGTCATGAACTGAGGTGATGGGGTACATTCTGAGACTGGGACAGACATAAATTCATTGGCTTCCGGCCGGACCTGACAATCCTGGCAGTGGGTGGGGACAGAAAAACCCACCCCTATGGGACATTTTCAGTTTATTTGATGTGCCCAGAAAGATCATTAAGGACAACAATCCACAATTTATTGCCAAGCCACGTCAGGATATGTGTGAGAGGTGGAATATCGATCACCGCTCCTCGTCTCGCCTTGTACATCATCGCCATTTCCTGGTTTGTCAGTCACCACATGTATATGTTCCTGATGGGATAGCGGATGGTCATTCTTATTGCTTGAAGGTTCCCCGTTGTGTAGGGTCTGTTTGGATCAGCGCACGGCTCTTTGTAGCTGCATCAGCCTTTGCTCTAGTGCCCTGCCTCTGTCAATGGCCCTTTCTGCCACAAGCCTTGCAGGATTGGTGGAAAGCTGGGCATTTCCTTGGTGCCTGCAGAAGGCCACACCTTCCACACGTCTCACTAGGTTTGGATGTTCTAGTGAGTGTGTCAACAATTGATGTTGTACTGAGGACCTGTAAGCTTCGTTGACCTGCGAGGATCACTTCGTATATATGTCCATCCTTGAGTAGATTTTCAATGCTATAGGTTTTGGTCTTATCTAGCAGATCTTTCTGGAAGGCTCCCATGGGAGTGGATGCGATCACCAACTCAACAACTCTGTCTGCAGACTCTGTGTTTGAAATCACAGTGCGTACCCTTTTCTCTACATCGGCTGATGAAGTGGTCTATGGATTGTGTAGGCTGATGAAATGACATAACTTCTAGTTGATAAATATAGACTTTAACCTGAATCTGAAGCTGTCTTCCAATGTCATCCATATCTATTGGGAATCCTTTCGCTCTTCTGCTGTTAATCCTGACATGTTCAGCCTGTGTAGACCTTCATTCCCAATCGCGAGGTGAATTTTTATGACTTGCTCGTCTGGTTCAGTCACACCTGAATCAGGAAACCAGAGCTCTGTACGCTGTTTAAACATCCTGAATTCAGATAGTCGGTCAGCTAAATCCCAGTTCAAACTGGAGAATTTAGTGGACATTCTGAGAATATTCCTTTGACCTTCCTTCTCCTACAGGACCTGGGATGAGTGTCGCTTTAGCCCCTTTTGAGCGCTTTTCCGAAGCTTCAGCCACGAAGACGGGTTGTGGCAGGAACACACCACGGAGTAATGGAGTCTTTGTTTTTTATTCAATTTGCTGTTCAGCAATCTCGAAGCCGCCCGTTATAATCACTAACTTCTCTGGCCTGATTTTTATAATGGTTTTTGTGTGTTTGACTCTCCCTCGCTCACTATCGATCCAGCCCACACCCTGGTCACTCGCCTTCCCTGACTGAGCTAACCCGCTGCTGGTCCTGGCGATACACGCTGTCCCACTCACTGACCTACAGGCCGTGTGCTGTAATCTCACCACGAGGGATCCGTCTGCTCCCCAGCTCTTTACTTGAGCTCTTTCCCATCACTGTGTCTTCAAAGGTTTCCTGAGCAGTCAGTACACTGCGATTTCAACCCTCTCTGATGCTGTGTCTCTGTTGTGGTCTGACCAAAGCTTCCAGGGTCATCTCATGTCATGTAGCTCGATCTAAGGCTGTTCACCACGTCATACCTGTACTGAATCTTGCTGCCAGAATGTTTGGCCACCCTTGATCACCATGTCGTGTTTTTATAATGATACAAAGGCACCAGCCACTGATACGGAATTGGGTAAATACATTGTGTGTTCAGTTATTTAGAATAGGGACATGAGAACAGATATACAAGGATAGAAAGCTGGGAGACACCTGCAGCCAAACTGTGTGAGCTGTGTTCTGCTCACAGGCCAAAGTGAAACTTGGACTGGATGGTGTTATCATCCCAGCTGATGTTACTACTGGGCAAGTCAGATCCCAGGGTGGGACTCAGCTTGATAGGTCCTAACGTTTATTTTTTATTTAGGAATGTGGAGTGCGGCTACTGAACAGAGTCACAGGAGTCATCTGATGAACTTCTAACAAAAGAATAAAACATTTATTAAACTAGGAAAGACAAACTATATTACATTTCTCCTTCTCCCAGATCTATACATTTACAGATTCATAAGTAGAACACAAGTTACAATAACTATCTTATAGTCTGATGTTCACACTAAGTACACAGTCCATGTAAACCAATAGACGACCTGTGGTCAGGGACACCACATTCTGAAACCAATTGACAGAACCCACTTGAAACAAATGCTATGGGTCTCTCCTCAACTAACTCCAGACACTTGTTACACTGTGAGCCAACCAGTCTCACTGAACTGAGATATCCATATGAGGGTTTCCAATCTCCACTCTCCAAGAACCTGCTTTGGAATCTTCTCCAACATGACACTTTCACTCAGACACCTTCCACAAGGGGCCACTTTCACTATTTCAAACTCTCCTTCCCATGTTGCTGCCCCCTGGATCGCCACGTGCATTCAGCCTTCCTTCCACGCCCTGTCTCTCCAATGCTCAGCCGTGTCAATGGCACACCAGGATTCACATGGCCGGAGTAATGAGTCACCAACCTGTGGTGTCTCCTAGGATCTTCTGGCTTCTCGCAAGCCTATTTTGCTTTAAGCCTGTGTCCTGCTGCTTTCTTCCTTTATGCTTGAAGCCTTCTTCTGCTCCTCACTCTTAACTTCACTTAACAGGGCCTTTTCCAGATATGATAAGAAGGTCTTCTTGGGCCCTTTCTCCTGTTCCACTCGATAGTTTTGGCTTCTTCTTTACTTTGGGACTGACTATCTGTCCCGCTCCTTTGCTGCTTCTCCTGGCAACTCCTTTCAACAGAACTGAAAGTACTTATCTGTTTTTCTCTGTCTCTGTGGGTCCTTCCCTCTGGATCACTGTTGCTAGGCAACAGCACAGTTTCTTACACCTTGTATTTGTTTTGACTTCCCTTCAACAGTCATAAAACCTCAATGGAATGCTGGCTTCTTTTTAACTCAAGTTCCCCCTTTTCTAAACACCCAAATACAGAAATACAAACTAAACTTGAACTTAAAGATATACCTTATGCCTAACACACACAAATACAAATAGAACTTATTTATGCCAACCGCAGTTCCTAAAAATCACATGACACACTTCCCTCGAGTGATGTCATGCTGCTGTCCCTGAAAGGCATATTACAACAGTGTTATCACTTGGCAGGTGATGTGTGCCAGGCAGACCAAGTCCATGAGAGAAAGATGGTCACACTATCATAATGATTTTGCAATTTGTATTTATTATGAGATGTGTGCACTGAATTCAGAAGCAATAAGTACACCAAGACCTTTAGAGATTTGAAAATTAAATTAAAATACTTGCTCTCAAAATAAATGATTTCAAGCACGTACATAACACTACAATTACCACTATAATAATTCTTAAAATTCCGAATTAACCTGACTCCCAGTTACACTCCCTTTAAGGCAATGGACCAAAAATAGACTTTATATTTAAAACAAACTCAGCAAGTTAACACAATATAAAAGCAATACCCTGCACAGTGGAATTCCAAGTGGCTTTTCCCCAACTTCAGTTCCGTTGGATAGCAGGCTTGTGCACAAATGCTAGAGGTTTCATTACGACTATATCACACACTCGTGTTAGATCTTACATGGCATTCTGACACATAGCCTTTCATTCTCCCTGATAGATATATATTTCTCTCTTTGTAACATGAAAATTCTATTGTTCCATATGTTTTTGAAACTGTATCTTCCTCATAACAAATTCTTTCGTGGTGCCCATATTGCCAGGAGCCTTTGAGAAAAATAAACACATTCCTTAGTCTTGCTTATCTGGCTAGTTGTAAACAAGCTAAGATTCCTTTGAAATCCAACAACCCCTTCATTGATATAAAAATGCAAATTCTCTTCATACCTTCCATGCTAAGCAGCATCCGTGTTTCCTCAATAGCATGTCAAGCACCTAGCTCCTTTGGATAATTTTAAACTGACAATCTAATTAACTCCAAATGTACTTAAATCACATGCAGACCCATCATGCGTACCCCCATAAACCTACTTCACAATATACTATAAAATATTATGAAAATTATTATACTTTCATCACAATAGGAACCACTGCCTTAGACATTGAGGATCTCGGACAGCTAGGCTAATTAGAGATTCATGATGGTGATAATGGGGGTAATTCTGAAGGCTCCTAATCCATTGTCCTACGTTGTAAATCAGCAGTGAACTCACTTCAATTAGTGCGTCTTGTAGACACTGTGTTGGGTGGGAGACTGGCTTCACTAAACAGGATCCTGAGGGCCATGAGCCAATGTAGAATGAACTTGTCCACTCCTGTGTCCAGGATTCTCTTCGATCTGTTGTGAAACCTTGGTGCGTTCATTGTGTGATCTGTAGATTGTCCAGACTGCAGCCACTGTGCCCCAGTGATGGAGGGGGTGGATATCGAGTCTAGTGGATTGACAAAACATTCAGAGTTAAATATTGATATTTCTCTCCCTAGTTGGACTACCACAAGTGTGGAAAGGCGACACTCCACGAGAGGTGACAGCGCAGCAAGGTTCGTGTGTACAGATTCCGTGTCATTACAGCTACCCATCATATTTAGTAGCGAGATCACATGTTGGAATCTGGTATATGAGAAGGATTGGGGAAACATGGAATGAATGGTCTATAGCCTTTCACTCCGAGGATCATAATCGCGAGTCACCACAGTTCCACCATCGGACCCGGCTGTCTGGAGACCTGAAAGATGGTGACTGTTCTCTGATTATAAACAACATCAGATCGGAAGATGAAGGATATTATTTATTCAGAACAGATTTTGACAGCAGGAATAGATACAACAACCGTCCTGAAACCCAGTTTCACGTTTCTGGTAAGTGCTGTGTTATAATTACTCAACAATTCACATCCAACACTTAATGGGAAATAATAGTGTTTGATTTGCTTGTTTCTCGGCCGTGTTAACCAGCGTCACTATTTTTAATGATTTGTCTATTTCTGCTCCCAGATCCATGAGCTTATTGTGTGTGATTGAATCCACATCATAGCTGTAACGTAAACCGAGCTGAGGGGTGATGACACCTCCCCACTGAGTGAAGTGTCTCCTCTCCACTACACCTTCCACCCCTCACACTGTCCGTGTAAACCCCTCTCCCATCTCCAGCCTCTCTTTCCCCTCCAAAGTCCTTGAACGTGTTTCCATCTCCCGAATCCGTTCCCATCTTTCCCGGAACTCCATGTTTGAATCCCTCCAATCAGGTTCCCACCCCAGCCACTGTGCTGAAACAGCTCTTATCAAGGTCACAAATGGCATCCTGTGTGACTGTGACAAAGGTAAACTTTCCCTCCTCCTCCTTCTCGATCTGTCTGCAGCCTTTGACACGCTCGACCACACCATCCTCCTCCAACACCTCTCCACTGTCGTCCAGCTGGGTGGGACTGCTCTCCCCTGGCTCCATTCTTATCCATCTCATCGTAGCCAGAGAATCACTTGCAATGGCTTTGCAGCATCATCTGAACAGTGTTAGTTTTCACCTGTCCACTGAGGATCCCCAGCTCTACCTCACCACCACCTCTCTCGACTCCTCCACTGCTGCTAAATTATCAGGCTGCTTATCCGACATCCAGTACTGGATGGGCAGAAATTCCCTCCAATTAAATATTGGAAAGACTGAAGCCATTGTCTTCATTCCCCACTCCAAACTCTGTTCCCTCACTACCAACTCCATTCCTCTCCCTGGCAGCTCTCTGAGATTGAAGCCAATCTGTTCACAGCTTTGTTGTCCCATTTGATCCTGAGATGAGCTTCCGGCCTCATATCTGCGCCCTCACTAACACCGTCTATTTCCACCTCCGTAACATCGCACGACTTCACCCTGTCTCAGCTCATCTGCTGCTGAAACCCTCATCCACGCCTTCATTACCTCCAGACTCGACTGTTCCAACACACGCTCTACACTCCATAAACTTGAGGCCATCCAAAACTGCTGACCAGGTCCTTACTCACACCAAGTCCCATTCCCTTATCACCCGCTCTGCTCGATGACCGAGACTGGCTCCTGGTCAAGCAAAGTCTCAATGTCCAAATGTTTGAATATTTTTCCTCCCCATTACAGTAAACTTCACCTCTTGCTTCAGCCATGGCAACCCTCCCTATCTCAGGAGCCTCCTCCAGTCCCTACAACCCTCCCTATCTCAGGAGCCTCCTCCAGTCCCTACAACCCGTCCTGTCTCTGCAACCTCCTCCAGACCCGATAGCCCTCCCTATCTCTGTAACCTCCTCCTTCTGCAAAAACTTCCCCATCTCTATAAACTTCTCCAGTCCTTACAAACTTCCCTACCTCTGAAACCTCCACCAGCCTCTTCAACCCACCCTATCTGTGCCGTCCGTCCAGCCCGTACAACTCTCCCCATCCCTGTAAACTCCTCCTACCCCTGGAACCCTCCCTATCTCTATAACCTCCTCCAACCCCTACAGCCCTCCCAATCTCTGTAACCTCCTCCAGACCATACACCCCTCCCTATCTCTGTAACCTCCTCCAGCCCCTTACAACCCGCCCTATTTCTGCAACCTCCTCCAGACCCTACACCCCTCCCTATCTCTGTAGCCTCCTCCAGCACCTACAACACTCCCCTTCTCTGTAACCTCCTCCAGGCCCTACCACACTCCCTATCTCTGTAACCTCCTCCAGCCCCCACAACCCTCCCTATCTCTGTAACCTCCTCCAGCCCCCACAACCCTCCCTATCTCTGTAACCTCCTCCAGCCCCAACACGCGCCCTATCTCTGTAATCTCCACCAGCCCCTACAACACTCCCTTCTCTGTAACCTCCTCCAGGCCCTACCACACTCCCTATCTCTGTAACCTCCTCCAGCCCCCACAACCCTCCCTATCTCTGTAACCTCCTCCAGACCCCACAACCCTCCCTATCTCTGTAACCACCTCCAGCCCGTACACCCCTCCCTATCTCTGTAACCTCCTCCAGCCCCTGCATCGCTCCATCTCCCTGTAACCTCCACCAGCCCCTACAACCCTCCCTATCTCTGTAACCTCCTCCAGTTCCTACAACCCTCCCTATCTCTGTAACCTCCTCCATCCCCTACAACCCTCCCTATCTCTGTAACCTCCTCCAGCCCCTAGAACCCTCCCTATCTCTGTAACCTCCTCCAGCCCCTACAATCCTCTGAGATCTCTGCACTCCTCTAATTCCGGCCTCTTGAGCTACCCCCGATTCCCATCGGTCTGCCATTGGAAGCCTTGCCTTCTGTTGCCTGGGGCCCCGAGCTCTGGGATTTTATCTCTAAACCTCTCCCCACCTCTCCCTCTCTCTCAATCTCTCTCTCTCTCTCACTCTCTCTCTCTCACTCTCACTCGCTCTCTCTCTCTCGCTATCCCTTTTATTCCTCTATTAATATTCTTCATAACACAACAACATAAGAACATTAGAAATAGGAACAGGAGCAGGCCATTCGGCCCCTCGAGCCTGCTCTCACTGATCTGGTTGTGGCCTTAACTCCATTTTCCTGCCTGTCCCCCAAACCCTTGACTCCCTTGTCGATCAAAAACCTGCCTCACTCAGCCTTGAGTCTATTCAATGGCCCAGCCTCCACTGCTCTCTGGGGAAGAGAATTCCACAGGGTAGCACCCCTCTGAGAGAGGAAATTCCTCCTCATCTCAGTCTTAAATGGGAGAGCCCTCATTCCCAAACTGTGCTCCCTGGTTCTAGATTCCCCCACGAGGGGGAAACATCCTCCCAGCATCCACCCTGTCAAGCCCCCTCGGAATCGGATATGTTTCAATAAGGTCACCCCTCATTCTTCTAAACTCCAATGGATACAGGCCCAACCTGCTCAACATTTCCTCACAGGACAAACCCTTTAATCCCAGGAATCAGCCCAGTGAAGCTTCTCTGAACTGCCTGTACACAATGATCCTGTTACAATCTCACTAACACCCTGTGCAGCTGTTGCAAGACTTGCCTCCTTTTATACTCCATCCCTTTGCAATAAAGGCCAACATTCCACTTGCCTTCCTCATTCCGTGGTGTTCCTGAATGCTGACTTTCTGTGATTCATGTACAAGGACACCCAGATCCCTCTGTACTGCATTCTGCAGCCTGTCTCCATTTAAATAATATTCTGTTTTTCTATTCTTCCTGCTAAAATAATTTGTTGCAGTCCTCCTCAGTATTGACCATCCCCCCAATTCAGCCTCATCTGTAAATATCGGGTTCAGTGGATCCACAAACCATCCAGAGTTAGATATTGATATTTCTCTCCCCAGTTGGACTGTCACAAGAGTGGAAAGGTGACATTCCACGAGAGGTGACAGCGCAGGAAGGTTCGTGTGTACAGATTCCATGTCATTACAGTTATCCATCGTGTCTGGAAAACCAACCGCGAGGTGGAGTCTGGTTTAATAAAGAGAAACAGATTCCTTGGGCTCCCATTGCCTTTCACTCCAAGGATCACAATCACGAGTTACCACGGTTCCACCATCGGACCCGGCTGTCTGGAGACCTGAAAGATGGCGACTGTTCCCTGATTATAAGCAACATCAGACGGGAAGATGCAGGACCTTATTTTTTCAGAATAGAATTTGACAATGGTCCGAGCCATAACTATTACCCTGTAACCCAGCTTCACGTTTCTGGTAAGTGCTGTGTTATAATTACTCAACAATTCACATTCAACACTCAATGGGAAATAACAAAATCTGTGACGTTTACATATTAACACAAAACACAGCTTATTATAACACACTGTCTGATTCTCAATAACCTGGTGATAGCTTCCAGTTCAGTCCTAAAGCAACCTCTAATACTCACTTTAATATCAATGATTAAATGTATTGACTGTGTCCATTAATGTTATCAGGTTATCCACTCCTACTGATCTCCCTAATCCTGTTTGACAGTCTTACATATCTACAAAAGAATGATTCACATTTCTATAGCGCCTTTCACCACCTCTGTAGGTCGCAAATGGATTCACAACCAATGAAATAATTCCTGAAACGTAGCCCTTGTTGTTATATGGGAAACACAGCAGCCAATTTTTGCACAGGAAGCTCCCAGAAAAAGCAATGTGATCAATAACCTTATCACCTGCTTTAGATGCCGGTTCAGTGATTGGTTCAAATGGTTTCTCTCCTGCTGGGAACAGGATAGAATTTAAATCTGGCAGATTTCGGTGAAAGTAACAAGCCAGTTTGCCAGGAACTGTGAGCTGCTCCCCCACCCTCACCTGGGATTGTCAATTCAATTGTCTCGAAGTGGAAGTGAATTCATCTGAGAGACAGAAACACCACTAAGTCTGAAAATAGGAAATTCTCTCCTGATCGTTGTAATCTCTCAGTTCTGATATCATCCTTGTAAAAGTGCTTTCTCTTGTGGGACTGTGGTTTCTATTTGAACTGAAGCTTCACGTTATATTTCTCTAAAAGAATGCATTCTCTGTGTGTTAGATTTCACAGATAAACCCACGATATTCCCTGCTGAAATTATTGCAGGAAAGCGTGTGCATGTAAGCTGCACCTTCAACACAACGTGCAATGGAACAGCAGCACCTGTCTTAACCTGGGACACTCCCACTGACGTACCTGGATCAGTCTCAAACACTGTAACTCAGCATGGTGTCACTCTGACCTACACTTCTGTTCTGACCCTGATCCCATCACTCAAACACCACGGACACACACTCAGCTGCAGAGTGAGATATCCATCTGTTTCATCGGAGCGGACCCTCGTACTAACTGTGCAATGTAAGAACGGACACCCTTCATTCTACATTAGCTGTAATAGGATACATTGTGCAGAGCAAAATCCCACAAACTTCACTGGGTTGAAGACAAAACTGGTCCCTTTTTAATGAGTGATATTGAGCAGGGAGAGCTCTTCCTTGTATTGACCATTGGGATTGTTTATCCCAACCTGATAGGGCAGAGGGGGCCAAGGTTGTGACTATCAGTGTGTGGCAGAGAATGAACATGGAGCAGTGGAGGGGTTCATAACCATCACTGTGGAATGTGAGTGTGGAGATACATTTGTTTGTTTGTTGTCACCGTGGTCTCTGTGGAGCCATTGGGATCGTGTTGTTTTTAATCCAGTTTTCTTCAATCCTCGCTCAGTCCACGTTATCCACACATCCAATCTTTCCTCTCCCTTTCTGTTTTTGCTCTCAGTTTCTCCTTCAATGGTTGTCAGGACAAGGCTGTCAGGTCTTCGTTTCCAATCTCCGTACTTGACGACCTTTCTCTCTCTAACTGTCCTGAACAACCCTTTTAATTGCTGAATGTCTCCTCTTGATCTAAGCCACTCATTGGTCTTTCTGTCCATCCAGCTGATTCTGAGCATCTGGCAGCATCTGTGGAGAGAAAGACAGGGTTAGCGTTTGGAGTCTGTATGACTCCTCTTCAGAGCTAAAGGGAAGTAGACATGTGGTGAAATATATCCTGTCTAAGGGGGGGTGTTTGGGACAGGTGGAGCTGGATAGAAAACCAGCGATAGGTGGAGGCAATGGAGAGATTGTGAAAAATGTCATAAACAAAAGGTCAAAGGGTTGTTAACAGTGGTGGTATTGGATAAAGGAGGTGCTAATGGTGACATTAAGCAGAGTGTGATAATGGGCGGACCAGGGTAAGCACTCTGGAAAGAGACAGATGACCCTCGTGGGGGTGTGGAAGGGGGAGGGGACGGTGGAGGGAATAAAGATCGAAAATAGACTAAAATCTGCAGATAAAACAATCAATAAAAATGGAAATGAATTTCAAATAATAGTAATGAAAATAAGTGGAAAACAGTTAACAAATAAAATAATTAAAATGATTATTTAAAAATAGGGTTCAAAAAGCAGTGAAGATCGAGGAGAGAGTTCATGATCAGAAATTGTTGAACTTAATATTCAGTCCGGAAGGCTGTAAAGTGCCTGGTCGGAAGATGAGGTGCTGTTCCTCCAGTTTGTGTTGAGCTTCACTGGAACAATGCAGCAGGCCAAGGACAGACATGTGGGTATGAGAGCAGGGTGGTGTATTGAAATGGCAAGCGACAGGGATGTCTGGGTCATGCTTACGGACAGACTGAAGGTGTTCTGAAAAGTGGTCACCCAGTCTGTGTTTGGTGTCTCCAATGTAGAGGAAACCGCATTGGGAGCAGCGAATGCAGTAGATTAAATTGAAGGAAGTGTGCATGAAGCGCTGCTTCACCTGGAAGGAGTGTTTGGGTCATTGGACAGTGAGGGGGGAGGAAGTAAAGGGGCAGGTGTTGCACCTTCTGCAAATGCATGGGAAGATGTCATCGGAGAGGGTTGAGGTGCTAGGGGTGATGGAGGAGTGGACCAGGGTGTCCTGGAGGGAATGATCCCTGTGGAATGCCAACGGGGTGGGGGTGAAGGGAAGATGTGTTTGATGGTGGTCAGATTTTGTCCGAAGGAGGTGAGAAATGAGGGAGGGAATTCCAGAGGTTAGGGTCCAGGCAGCTGAAGGCACGGCCACCAATGGTGGAGCGATAGGAATCGGGGGAACGTCAAGAGGCTGGAATTGGAGGTGCACAGAGATCTCGGAGGGTTGTAGAGGCTGGAGGAGTTTACAGAGATAAGGAAGTTTGTAGGGGCTGGAGGAGGTTACAGAGATAGAGAGGGTTGAAGGGGCTGGAGGAGGTTACAGAGATAGGGAGGGTTGTAGGGGCTGGATGAGGTTACAGAGATAGGGAGGGTTGAAGGGGCTGGAGGAGGTAACAGAGATAGCGAGGGGGTAAGGAGGGATTTGAAACGATGTTAATTTTAAAATTGTGTCATTGCCGGACCGGGAGCCAGTGTAGCTCAGTGACCAACAGGGAGTGATGTGTGAACGGGACTCGGTGTGAGTTAGGACACGGGGACAGCAGAGTTTGTGATAAGCTGTTGTTTACGGAGAGTGGAAGATGGGAGGTCGGGCAGGAGAGTGTTGGGATAGTCGAATGCAGAGGTAACAAAGGCAGGAATGAGTGTTTCAGTGTTAAGATTCTATCTTACGCTCTAACTTTGCTCTGACGTTGTCTCATTGTTGTCCTTCCCTCCTCAGATAAGCCGGAGATTTCCCAGCAGTCGGAGTGCACTCAGAGGTCAGAGGGGGTCACCTGCGTCTGTGTGGCCAACTCCAACCCACCCGGAGACCTCACCTGGCACCTGCCCAGTGCCAACATCAGTGGTAACCAAACACACGGAGGTTTTGTGTCGTGGCAGGTCAGAGATGGGCATCTGGTGACTGGTTCCCTCACCCTGATGAGACCCCAGGATGAGGGGGGAGTGATGGCATCCTGCTCGGTTCAAAACCCACACGGGGAAGCCATGTTCAAGGTGTATCTGTGGGTCAAAGGTGAGAGACTCGCTCAGGATCGATCTCCACTCAGCTGGATTGATCCCTAAACTCGAGAATTCCCTCCCTCAACTTCTCCACCTCTCTCTCTACCTCCTCTAAGATGCTCTTTACAACTTACCCCTTTGACCAAGCTTTGAATCACCTGACCTCATGTGACAATGGCAACACTTGGTCAAATTGGAGCCAGGCCGTTCAGGGGGTGATGTCAGGAAGCACTTCTTCACACAAAGCGGAGTGGAAATCTGGAACTCTCTCCCCCAGATAAGCTGCTTCATTGGGTGCAAGACAGAAAGCTTTGACAAAATGTCCTTTCTCAGCAATACTCAGGTTCTCCTCCCAAACGACGAAATATTATATCTAAATATTACATAGATTTACATCGAGAAAAATTATATATAAATGTTACATAGATTACATTGATAAATTTTATATATAAATGTTACATGGATTATATTGATAAATATTATATATAAATGTTACATCGATTGCATTGAGAAACAATATATATAAATGTTACATAGATTACATTGATAAATATTATCTATAAATGTTACATAGATTGCATCGAGAAATATTATATCTAAATGTTACATAGATTACATTGATAAAAATTATATATAAATGTTACACAGATTAAATGGATAAATATTATATATAAATGTTACATGGATTAAATCGAGAAACATTATATATAAATATTACAGAGATTAAATGGATAAAAATTATGTATAAATGTTACATAGATTATATTGATAAATATTATAAATTTATGCTATAGGGATCACATTGATGAATATTATATATAAATGTTACATGGATTAAATCGAAATATAAGACTTGCGTTGACAAAATACTTAGGAATTCCCAAAACACTCAATAACCAGTGAAGCAGTTTCAAAGTGAGCTCACTGTCATCATGTAGGAAACGCAACAGCTGATTTGTGCACAGCAAGATCCCACAAACAACAGCGTGAAATTGAGGCGATAATTGATTATTTTAGGGAGGTTAGTTGATACATATATATAGAAATTACATATATAATATGGGTCACTAATTATCTTAAGGGAGGGAAACCTGTCCATTTTAACAGGTCTGGGTGTATATGTGACTCCAGTCTCAAACACCAACATGGTTAACTCTTACCTGCCCTCTGAACTGCTCTCCCAGTTTGGGTCAAACCAGTGGTTCAGGAGGAAGACCCCCCAGCACCATCTCAAGGGGAAACTAGGGATGGACAATAAATGTCAGCATTGCCCGAGAATGAGTATTTAAACATTGAGTGAGTGTATCGCTTCTCGAGATACATCGGAGCATCATTCTAAACCTGTAGTGCAGTAATTAATGGCTGTTTTTACAGGTAGAGACTCCAGTAAATGGACAGTAGGATTGCTCACGGCTGGGATCATGTTGAGTGTTTTCCTGGTTGGAATGTTCATCTTCATCTGTGTGAGAAAGTAAGTGTGAAGATTTAACTTGATTTTAATATAAACATTTGTTTAGGACTAATTGGACAGTTTTTACAAAGGGCCAGCACAGGCACGATGGGCTGAGTGGCTTCCTCCTGAGCTGTGAGATTTAAAATTCTTTCATCGAATGTGACTGTCACTGGTGAGGCCGTTATTAAATTGCCCATCTCTAATTGCCCCTTGAGAAGGTGGTGGTGAGCTGCCTTCTTGACCCGCTGCAGTCCATGTGGTGTAGGTACACCCACAGTGCTGTTAGGGAGGGAGTTCCAGGATTTTGACCCAGCGACAGTGAAGGAACAGTGATATATTTCCAAGTCAGGATGGTGAGTGACTTAGAGGGGAACTTCCAGGTGGTGGTGTTCCCATGTGTCTGCTGCCCTTGTCCTTCTAGATGGTAGAGGTCGTGGGTTTGGAAGGAGCTGTCGAAGGAGCCTTGCTGAGTTGCTGCAGTGCATCTTGTAGATGGTACACACACTGCTGCCACTGTGTGTTTGTGGTGAAGGGAGTGAATGTTTAATGTGGTGGATGGGGTGTCGATCAATCGGGCTGCTTTGTTCTGGATATTGTTAAGCTTCTTGATTCTGTGCTTTGTGCAGAAGTGATTTAAACAGACAGTCCAGTCGTTGGTGTAAGGTTACAGTGGGCTCTGTGTCTGTGCTGCACTGACTCTCTGCTATATGATAACCACAGTGTGATATTGTGTTATTGCAGGAGAAAGACAACGACAGAGGAGAGAGTTTCAGGGACCAGTGACATTGCATTGACCCCCAGTCCACTCTCTGTGAAGCACCAGGTACAGGAACTGTTTACACTCACTCCAAAGCTTCAATCTCAGTGTGTAGACAACACATGTCCCAGATTCCCAGCCCAGTTACCCACTGATTTGTACCTGTGGAGTTATCAATGGTTCAGTATTGTGCTGTCTCTCTGTTATGACACAGCAACTGGTAAAGGCTGTGGTTCAAAATCCCAGAGGGAAACTTTAAACAACTGTCATAACCTATATTTCCCAGTGGAATGTTTGAGATGCAGCTCTAAATTCAGGAATAAGACCACCAGTTCTCGAGATGGTTTTATATCAAACTACATGAGACATTTATTAATTTACACAAGTTAAACATATGCACATCGCTACAAGCTAGTATTATCATAACTTTATAACAAATTCCCAAACTAATCTCCTCTAAGACAACCCAAAGACTTTAAGCAGATTCCAAGCAAAGCATTTTCACCTCACAAATTCCAAATGAGGTTCCTTTCACTTTGGTTCCTTTGCAGACAGGTGTAGGCTTACAGCTGCTTTGATGTTACAAGCCTCTGCTCTGCACACACAAAACTGCTCAAGTTATACCCAGCACTTCTCTTTGAATGTAAATTCTCATTGAATCATCAGGACCTTTGAACTCCACCCTTCAACATATCAATTTTATTAGTAATATAAACATTGATTCGTTTAAGATTTCACTCCCAGACATTGAATGCTCTGTTTAAAAATGCAAATTACCCCTTTACCTCTTTGTTTACATCTCAAAACTACTTGACATCAAAGTACCCAGACTGGCTGGCTTTAATCCAATTAAAACACTCACAGACACACCCACAGACTAAACCCCTGTTTAAAAAGACAATTTCCAATTACATTACATACATTAATAGATTAATAACACCCTATCTCTATCCCTTTCTCTCTTTCTCTTCCCTCTCATCCTCTCTCTGATTACAAGGTTCATGTTAATGAGCCTCACGTCAGACACCTGAGTGCAGAATCCAAGCCGGCACTGGCCAGAGACATTACCGAGGGAGTGCGAGACTGACAGAGGGTCAGTACTGAGGGAGTGCTGCGCTGTCGGGGGTCAGTACTGAGGGAGTGCTGCACTGTCGGGGGTCAGTACTGAGGGAGTCCGAGACTGACAGAGGGTCAGTACTGAGGGAGTGCTGCCCTGCCATAGGTGGTTTCTTTTATATGACATGAGAGAGAGGGTTAAACCCACTGAGACACGACTGACACTAAAGAGGCTGCACAATAATTTAACCCTATCAGTGCCAGTAAGTGATGTGAGGATGTCTTCTGTTTCCATTTCTCTGTAGGGTAAACAGAATGTGCTGATTACTGAGACCTGGGACACAACCAGAGACACAACTAGCGAGGGGGAGACCCCAGTTCCCCGGGGTCTCTCTGAAGGTCCAGTGGGAGGCGATGCTGGATATGGGAACCCCGACAAACCCGACGATCTTCTCTACGCCAATCCCCAAGTCTTCAGGTTGCCCAGTGGTGATGGGACTGTCCACAGGGAAGAGGAGACAGAATACGCACAGATCAGATTCAAGCGAAACTGAGTGTGAAACGGGGAGAGGGGGTGAGCAGGTTTGTGAATGGGGGCAGGGATTGTGATTCCTTGGAACATGAGACAACCCACTGGGGGAGAGGGGGAGAGAGGGAGGAAGGGACTGAATGGGTCTGTGGTTGGTGTGGTTTGGAATGAAATGTTTCCCCAGAGACGACTTGATGCTGAGTCATTGGGGGCAGAGATTCAGTGTCTCTCTCTCTCCCAGTCTGTCTCTCTATCTCTCTCTCCTTCTCTGTCTGTCTCTCTCTCTCTCTCTGTCTCTCTCTCCTTCTTTGTCTCTCTCTCTCTCTGTCTCTCTCCCTCTGCATCTCTGTCTATCTCTCTCCTCCTTTAACATGGTCTTTATTAACTGGCTTTGTTAACTCAGCTTTTTGTCACCTGTCCCTTATATCTCATTATTTGTCTCAGAGATGGATTTATATGTGGTTAACAATCCCCTGAAGAGTTTTGGGACAGTTTGCTACATTAAGTGTGCTATATAAATGCAAGTTGTTGTAGTAACGTTGATCTGCCTCGATTCAGAATGGAACCACTGAGGCTCCTTCGACAGGGCGTGTGTGCAACAGGCTCACAATAAATACATTGCACGGCAACAACTAAGCATGTCCTTTATTGCTGATGCATCCCAGTCCTGCTGTGTGGACACATCACAACCGAGGGACTGCCTGACTGCGTGCAGCCAACATGGCCGAATAGTAATTAGCAGAAATGTGACATCACTGAACTTTGTTAACATTTCAGAATGTGCTTTCTGAATTCTGCAACTTGTTTATTCTGTGATAGATTACAAGAAGCTTTTGCATTTTCTATAATATTACATTTATTGTCACAAGGGATTGAAATGCCCAGACAACTCTGTACAGATATATTTTTATTAAACATCTTACTCTGGGACAACCTTCCTGCTCCAATCTGTTAATTCATGTCATTGCATTTCCCCACCAAATTATGTAAATTCCTGTGTCCACATTTATCATGAAAATTTCCCATGTAAACATGTCACACTGTACTTACACTCTCTTGCCAGTGGTGGTGCTGTAGGCGCACCAAATTCTTTCTCAGAGACTGCAGCACATCTCCCAGTTGTCTTTACAATATTATTAAGATACAGGGAATGGGGACAATCTTCACACTGTGGTTACGATGTTGTTAAGACAGAGAGCTGGTGAAACCTACCCCCCCTCCCGAGGCAGCATCTGTTCTGGCTGTGAGACCCCCACACTTATCCCATGCCCCCTGTTCAGTTCCCCATCCCTGCTCTAACTTAGCGCTTTTACACATGAAGGGCGGGGCCCACAGGAAAGTGTGGAAGGGCTGCCCATCGCAGCTGGAACAAGGAACCTGGCAGGTCTCCCAGGATAGAATGGCAGAGTGGAGGAGGGGGAGCAGTGGGGTCAATATCCACACCCTCCAGGAGGGCAGCATCACTCATCAGGGAAACGCAGGGCCGAATGCCCCTCCACCCGCATTCACCGGAAGCCTTTTGAAGGTTGCCGTGGCCAGATTTGAATCGGCCGCTGGGTCACCATTGGTCCAAGCAGTCACTAAGCACCCACCCCTGCCCGCCCCTTTGCACTCATTCTGCAGCCACATCTTATGCTGGCAGGCCTTAATTAGCCCGCCCGCGTAAAATCGCAGCGCGGAGCTGATCGCGGGCGATAGTCGGATTCCTCACCGCCCCCAGCCCTGTGCAGCCCTGCCGAGGGCAAAAATCTGACCTAAATCCTGGAAGGATCCCAGCAGAAATATAAGGAGGCAGAAATGATAATATGAGAGTAAACTAGCAAGAACCATAAACAATGACAGTGAGATGTTGTACATTAAAATAAGAGAGAAGCTACAGTAATAATGGGACACATAGAAAATCAGACTGGGGAATTAATAATGGGAAACAAGGAAATGACAGAGACTTTCAACAAGAATTTTGTGTCTGTCTTCACAGTAAAAATCTCTAAAACCATCCCAAATAGCAGGAGAAAGTCAAGGTGCTACAAGGAGGGAGGAACATAAAACAATCACTATCACCAGAGAAAAAGTATTTAGAAAACTAATGAGACAAATGCTGACAAGTCCCATGGAGCAGATTGCCTGAATGTGAGGGTCTTAAAGGAAATGGCTGCAGAGACGATGGATGCATTGGTTGTAATCTTCCAGAATTCCTTAGATTATGGGAAGGTCCCAGTGGATTGGATAAACATAAATGAAACATCTCTGTTCAATAAAGGGGGGAGGCAGAAAGCAAGAAACTACAGGTCAGTTAGTCTAATATCTGTCATTGGGAAAATACCAGAATTCATTATTAAGGAGGTAGCAGCAGGACATTTAGAAAACCATAATTCAATCAGACAGAGTCAACATGGGTTTGTGAAAGGGATATCATGTTTGAAAAAATAATTAGATTTCCTCAAGGATGTAACAAGTGGATTGGATAAAGGGGAACCTGTAGATGTGGTGTATTTGGGACTATGACACAACCAATGGTAAAGGCTGAGTTGTTCAAATCCCAGAGGGAAAATTGAAACAACTGTTATAACCCAATTTTGCTGTTTGTAATTTCGAGATGAAGACTTTGAATTCAGTAGGAATAAGACCACCGAGGATTGTGGGTTCAAGAAAAAACACATCTTTTGGCTCCTTCTAACTAGGTGCAAGATTTTACCCCCAGTCTTGAATGGTTTATTCAACAATTGCAAATGAACTGTTCTCCTCACAATTTATCCAATTAAAATTTCAAAACTATTAAACATTAAAGCACAGAGACGAGCTGGCTTTAATCCAATTAAGACACACACAGACACACACCTATACATGGGCCACCACAAGAATTCTATTTTAAATAATAATTTCCAAGCACATTTCACACACAAATATCTCTTCATGACATTGGATTTCCAAAAGGCATTCGATAAGGTGCCACATCAAAGGATACTGCACAGGGTGAAATTGGATGGTGTTGGGGGGGATATATTAATATGGATAGAGGACGGGCTAACTGACAGGAAACAGAGAGCCAGGATAAATGGGTGATTTTCAGCTTGGTAAACTGTAACTAGTGGAGAGCCACAGGGATCAGTGCTGAGGCCTCAACTATTCACAATCTACATTAGTGACTTGGATGAAGGGACTGACTGTACTGTAGGCAGATTTTCTGACTGTGTGGTGAAGATAGGTAGGAAATATATAAGCTGGGCAGGAAAGCTAGTTCTGAGGAGGACACAAAGAGGCTGCAGAGGGAGATAAATAGTTTCAGTGAGTGGATAAAATAATGAGCGGATGGAATATAAGGAGTGAAAATGTCAGGGTGTCCAGCTGATCCTACTTGTTCTGTTCTTATATTCTTATACAGACACAGGGTTTGCTGTCAGTGCACAGCAAAGTGCTGTTCTCTCACTTTGTTCCAACTTCCTCATTTTGACTCACAGTGACACATCAGCCCTTTCTAATTAAGTACACAGAGGGAGCAGCACAGGAAGAGGTCATTCAGCCCAAGCAGAGCGTGTGGGCAGTTCCTCCCCAGGCGAGCAGTCGGACAGGTCCTGGGTAAGTAACGGAATGATTGGAATTCTCTTCCATGACCAACACCGTCCTTTGTTGATGTTGTGACTTTATAAAGACAGATTCCAATGATTGATGCCTTTGAAAGATTTCTACTGATTATTGAGATCTGGGTGTGAGGCTCAAGTCTGTCATACAGAACATCTTTCTAGCTCAAGGGACATGAGCTTGGGGACGTCCTGAGGTGGTGAAAGGTGCTATAGAAATGCAAGACCTTCATTGTTTTCCTTTCTGAAAGCCTTGTAACTCTCTGCAGTGCACCTATCATCCCACAAAGAATCAAATTAGTCTGTGAAGATATTGTCTAAAAGCAGTTCTGATCTCTCGAGAGCATTCGGACAAGAGGTGAAGTCTCATTAACTCCTTTCTCTTTCAGAACTTCACAGTTAGAAGCTGAGGAAATATCTGGGAGTGGACAATGATCGGTAAATCATACTTCCTCCTGTCACTTCTCCAAGGTAATATCATCGTCAGCTCGGACAGACCTTTGGTTAATAGTCTTTGTAAAAGATCATTCTTATTGAGCTCTAATTGGGAACTGATTTAGCAGTGAGCCAGTGTACAAACTCACACCATGTCCCATTCATCCATCACCCCTGTGCTCACTGATATACACTGACTCCCTGTCTGACAGCAGAATTGGAGGAGAGCAGAGGCCTTGGAGGGTTGTAGGGGCTGGAGCAGTTTACAGGGATAGGCAGGTTTGTAGCAGCGAGAACAGATTCTTAAAATTCAGGTGCTGTCGGACGTTGGTCAGTGAGCAATGGGGATTGATGGGTTGAGTAGAGAAGCAGGGATAAAACCTAGGGGGGTGAAGCCTATCCTAATGAGAGGTCTCCGATAGCAATGGCCTGAAATTTGTGTCCTTTGCTGGCTTTATTCAAAATTTCCCATGAAGACAACACAGCAGCTCCTAGAATAGACAGGTTGTTCAGAGTCACACTTCCTGTCCATTCTCACCATGCTAGATACTTCAGTAAGGGAGCAAGATAACTGATAGAGAGACGGAAGGCAAAGCTGTCAGTGTGTAAAGCTGTCAAATATTCTGAGTTATCATGAGTGTCTCTGATCTGCTGCAGAGTTTAAATTTCACAGAATCTGAGCACTTTGCAGCTCAGAGAGAGACCATTGACTCACTGCCTGAAAGGGCCGTGGAAGCAGATTCAACAGGAACTTTCAGAAGAGGAACTGGATAAATAATTGAAGGGAAATTTGCAGGTCTGTGCAAAAGGTGTAGGAGGGGAATTGGGAAAGAGTCAGCACATGCACGATGGGTCAAATGAGCTCCTCCTGTGTTGTATCATTCAACAATCAGAAAATTTAAGACCCTTGTCAGCAAATCTTCAGAATCCTGCTGAATCACAGATGTTTCAGAAGGACAGGTAACAAGAAGTTTCTGGTATCAGCGTTTCATGTGGGGCCCAGTTCAGTTTGAACAAAAAAAATGACAACAGCATCTTTGAAAGTCATGAACCCACCACAGCGCCACCTCCGACACGTGCAGAGCTCAGGCTAGAGGCGCTTTGTTAGTGTGTTTCACAGTGTCTGCTGGAGTAGGGTCAGTGCTGAGCTTGGGGACAAGTCAGTCTACAATGCTGCATCGGAATCAACAATACAACAATATGGGGTTTGGATCAGAAATAATCCCTTTGACAATGAGGATCCAAAGAGATTCCTTATTCCATCGGTTGTCTAATTGGGGTCCATGATTTTCCAAGGGGTCCTTGGCAGAATCAAATTATCGAGCAATAGTGTGTAAAATACTGGAGAGAACGGGAAAGGTGGGATAAATGGAAAACTGTTCACTCTGTTTACACTAATGGGAGTTAGTCTCAGTAATGGAGACCATGAAACTATCATCGATTGTCATACACACCCATCTGGTTCACTAATGGCCTTTAGGGAAGGAAATCTGCTGTCTATATCTGGTCTGGCCTACATGTGACTCCAGACTCATAGCAACGTGGTTCCTCTGAAATGTCCGAGCAAACCATCCAGTTCTCACCATGCTAGAAACTTCAATAAGGGAGTAAGATAACTGAAAGAGAGAAAGAAGCCAAAGCTGCCCATGTGGATAGATGTCAAATATCCTGAGTTATCATGATTGTCTCTACTCTGGTACAGAGTTTATGTCAAGGGACATTAGAGATGGACAGCAAATGCTGGCCTTGGCAGCGACGCCCACATCCCATGAATGAATAAATTTTAAAAATCTTATTACTTGGAAGGTGCAAGTGCAGGTTGTTATGATCCTTGAGCAGACCCTCTCAGCACTGACCCTACTCCAGCAGAGACTGTGAAACACACTAACAAAGCACCTCTAGCCTGAGCTCTGCATGTGTCGGAGGTGCCGCTGTGTTGGGTTCATGACTTTCAAAGATGGTCTTGTTTATTTGTTCAAACTGAACTGGGCCCCACACAAAACGCTGATACCAGAAACCTCTTGTTCCCTGTCCTTCTGAAATATCCATGACTTCAGCAGGATTCTGAAGAGTTGCTGATGGAGGAACAGACACCCAATTTTTTTTTTGGTAAAGTTCAGTCAGGAACCAATAATATTTTGTTTCAAGTAGACGAGGTTTGAGATTTAAGACGCTTGCAAAGAGAATAAAGCTACAAGATTCCATGAATTTTAAACAAAAAAAAAACTTTACTGCACCAGCTCAGATAGATAAAATAATTCACAATATCCACCTTATACCCTAACATTCTGGATTAATATGAGCTCATGTGAATTAACAGGCAAACTGTGGTCTCACAGCCACACTACTCATTAAATTGTAAACACGACCAAGACAGATCCCATGGATTTCACAACAACCCACCCGGACATCAGTGAACACTGTCAGTCAACCAATCTCACTGAAACTCTATTTTTCTCATGAGGGATTACAATCTTCAACATCGAAGATCTTGCCTTGGAATTCTGTCCAAAAGTCGCTTCAACTCGGATGGCCTCAGTGACGTTCCACCTCACAGGGTTTCCATCTCTTCTCCTGAGGCTCCATTGCCCTGGATTCCCGACTATGTACTCAAGCACCACAAGGATTAGATGAAAGGTTTTGATTGACTGGGTAAGCAGAGAATGTTCCCTCTTGTGGGCAGGAGAATAACTAGAGGCCGAGTGATTGGTGATTCCTTAAACATTGAAGAGGGAATGAACACCAATCAGATTGAATCAGATTAGCCAATCAGCTGTGTTGAAGAGCAGACAGGAATGTTAGGCTAATTAGTGATTCATGACGGTGATAATGGGGGGAGTTCTGAGGGCTCCTAATCCATTGTCCTGTCTTGTAAATCAGCACTGAATGGATCTCAGTTGGTGTGTCTTGTAGACTCTGTGTTGGGTGGAAGACTGGCTTCACTAAGGGGAAGCGGTAGCAGAGAGGTATTGTCACTGGGCTAGTATTCCAGAGGCCCAGGGTGATGCTCTGGGGCCCTGGGTGTAAATCCCATCACAGCAGATGAATGGGATTAAAAAGCCTGGTTCACTGATCACCTATAGGGAAGGAAATCTGCCACCCTTACCCAGTCTGGCCTACATGTCACTCCAAATCCACAGCAATGTGGTTGACTCTTAAATGTCTCTGATGGACATGGGATGGGTAATAAATCCCATGAATGAATAATTTGAAAAAAAGCTAAACAGTGATCTGAGGACCATGAGCCAATGTAGCATGAACTTGTCCACTCCTGCGTCCAGGATTCTCTTCCATCCGTTGTGAAACCTTGGGGAGTTCCTTGTGTGTCCTGTAGATGGTCCACACTGCAGCCACTGTGCCCCAGTGATGGAGGGAGTGGATATCAAGTGTAGTGGATCTACAAACCATCCAGAGTTAAATATTGATATTTCTCTCCCCAGTTGGACTGTCACAAGAGTGGAAAGGTGACACTCCACGAGAGGTGACAGCGCAGGAAGGTTCGTGTGTACAGATTCCATGTCATTACAGTTATCCATCACATTTGGAAAACCAACCACGAGTTGGAGTCTGGTTTAATAATGAGGAATGGAGAACATCGTCTACAGCCTTTCACTCCAAGGATCACAGTCACGAGTTACCACGGTTCCACCATCGGACCCGGCTGTCTGGAGACCTGAAAGATAGCGACTGTTCTCTGATTATAAACAACATCACACGGGAAGATGCAGGATCTTATTATTTCAGAATAGAATTTGACAGCAGAAATAGATACAGCTACTATCCTGTAACCCAGCTTCACGTTTCTGGTAAGTGCTGTGTTATAATTACTCAACAATTCACATTCAACACTCAATGGGAAATAACACAAACTGTGACGTTTACATATTAACACAAAACACAGCTTATTATAACACACTGTCTGATTCTCAATAACCTGGTGATAGCTTCCAGTTCAGTCCTAAAGCAACCTCTAATACTCACTTTAATATCAACGATGAAAAGCATTAACTGTATTATCAGGTTATCCACTCCCATCAATCTCTCCTGTCCTGTTTAAAAGTCTGACGTATCGATAAAAGAAAGATGTGCATTTCTGCAGCGCATTTTACCACCTCAGGAGGATCAAAATCCCTTCACAGCCAATGAAATTATTCCTGAATTGTAGTCACAGATGTAAAACACAGCAGGCAGTTTGTGCACAGCAAGATCCAACAAACCACAATGTGATAAATCACCCAGATCACTGAGGAAATGAGAAGCCAGTGAACTCAAACCTCTGGTCTGATGAAGAGTCATACGGACTCGAAACGTTAACCCTGTCTTCCTCTCCACTGATACTGTCAGACCTGCTGAGTCTTTCCAGCAATTTTTGTTTTTGTTTCAGATTTCCAGCATCCGCAGTATTCTGCTTTTAACTCCAATCTCTGGTCTGAGCCTCTTCTCTCATCCAGTGTTCTCAATTCACATGTCTCGGAGTGAACGTGTATTAAGCTGAGAGACAGGAACACTACTGCCAAAGAGCAAGAAAATCTTTCCTGAACATTGTAATCTCTCGGTTCTGATATCATCCTTGTAAAAGTGCTTTCTCTTGTGGGACTGTGATTTCTATTTGAACTGATGCTTCACGTTATATTTCTCTAAAAGGATCCATTCTCTGTCTGTTAGATTTCACAGATAAACCCACGATATTCCCTGCTGAAATTTTTGCAGGAAAGCGTGTGGATTTAAGCTGCACCTTCAACAACGTGCAATGGAACAGCAGCACCTGTCTTAACCTGGGACACTCCCACTGACGTTCCTGGATCAGTCTCAAACACTGTAACTCAGCATGGTGTCACTCTGACCTATACTTCTGTTCTGACCCTGATCCCATCACTCAAACACCACGGACACACTCTCAGCTGCAGAGTGAGATATCCATCTGTTTCATCGGAGCGGACCCTCATACTAACTGTGCAAGGTAAGAACGGACACTCTTCATTCTACATTAGCTAGAAAGCTCTACATAGTACATTGCAAGATCCCACAACTGCATTGTGTTTAGCAACAAATCAATAGTCTTTAACTGATACAAATTCACCTCTGACACTGCAGCAGTCCCTGAATACTGATTCTCCAACACTGCAGCACTCGCTCAGTACTGAGTCTTGTTCACAATGTAATCTTTACTTGTTCTTAGATGCTCCACAGAATCTCTCATTTACTTCGCTTGATATGATTAATGCTTCATCGATCAATATAATTGAGGGGTTCATAACGATCACTGTGGAATGTGAGTTAATGCAAACTTCAACATCACACACACACACACACACACACATGCAGAAACACACACAATCTCAACTCACACAAGCACACACACACACATGCACAGACACACGTGCGCACACACACACAAACACACATGAGTGCGTGCACACACACAGATCCTTATTGTACAGAAACATACACACACAAGCCAACACACACATACACACACAAAAACATGTGGGTTCCCTCTCCTCTCCCAGTGCTGCACTAGAGTCTCAGTATCAGCTCCGATTCTGTGTTGAAGGAAGGTAAACTCCAGATCATCAAGACACTGAACTGGTTGGAGCAACCTCCTGAATGGAGAATTGTAGTTTTACCCCTAAGTGCTCCATTGATCAAATATAATTCATTGCCTTTGAAGCACTTGGGGACATCCTGAGGATCTGAAAGGGAGTTTCCTACATTCTAGATGGGCACCTCCACTGGTGGGAGAATGTAACTGCAGTGTGACAGTTTACATAGGCAGTGCCCATTGTAAATGTGAAATAAGTTCTTATCCTGAGGGAAGGTACCTGGAAATGCATTCAGACATCAGATACAGAGACATGATGCATGGAGTCTTGCTGTGCCCTATATTTGCTCATATTAAAATCTTTCTATGTTTATAGGTGCACCACGGAATCTCTCAATTACTTCTCTTGGTATGATTAACGCTTTATCGATCGATGTAATTGAGGGGAATTCTGCAGCGATAATCTGCTCTGTCGAGATCTTCCCAGCTTCTAACCTGACGTGGCGACATCTTAATGTCCCAATGAACAGAACAAGTTCCAACAATGAGCTGTGGTTGGTAATTCCTAACGTTACATCCAGGGACACTGGAGACTATCAGTTTGTGGCAGAGAATGAACATGGAGCAGTGGAGGGATTCATAACCATCACTGTGGAACGTGAGTTACTGCAAACTTCAACATCACACACAAACACACACACATACACACACATGCGGTCCCTCTCCTCTCTCAGGGCCGCACTGGAGTCTCGGTATCAGCTCTGATTCTGTGTTGAAGGAAGGTAAACTCCAGATCAGCAAGACCCTGAATTGGATGAGCAACCTCCTGAACAGAGAAATGTAGATTTACCCCTCAGTGCTCCATCGATCAAATACAATTCATTGCCTGTAAATCCCTTGGCAAAATCCTGAGGATTTGAAAGTTTCTTTCATTCTAGGTGGACAGCATCTCTAGTGGTGGGAGAATGTAACTGTAGTTTGACTGTTTACATAGGCAGTGCCCATTATAAATTTGACAGTGAAAGTTATATGAAGGGAAGGTCCCTGGAAATGCATACAGACATCAGATACAAAGAGATGATGCATGGAGTCTTGCTGTGCACTATGCTTGCTCACATTAAAATCTTTATTTGTTTTTAGATGCACCACAGAATCTCTCAATTACTTCTCTTGATATGATTAACGCTTCATGGATCAATATAATTGAGGGGAATTCTGCAGTGATAATCTGCTCTGTCGAGAGTTTCCCAGCTTCTAACCTGACGTGGCGACATTTTAATGTCCCAATGAGCAGAACAAGTTCCAACAATGAGCTGTGGTTGGTGATTCCTCACGTTACATCCAGGGACACTGGAGACTATCAGTGTGTGGCAGAGAATGAACATGGAGCAGTGGAGGGATTCATAACCATCACTGTGGAACGTGAGTTAATGCAAACTTAACATCTCTCTCATACACGCACACACACACATACACACACACACGCACACACACACACACACACACACACTCTCATGCGTAGACACATATGTGCACATTTACACACACAGTCATACACATGCCAAAACATACTCAGAAACACACATATACTCAACTCACACGCACACACTCACACATGCACACATATAGACATACACATGCACTCACGTTCACTCATGCCCAGACGTATACACAAAGACACACAAACATATGCAAAACACATACACACACGCACACACAGACACATGCGTGCATACACACACAAACACACTCACTTGTGCAGAAACACAAACACACACATACACACGTGTGAGTTCCCTGTCCTCTCTCAGTGCTGCACTCGAGTCTCGGTATCAGCTCCGATTCTGTGTTGAAGGAAGGTAAACTCCAGATCAATAAGACCCTGAATTGGATGAGCAACCTCCTGAACAGAGAAATGTAGATTTACCCCTAAGTGCTCCATCAATCAAATACAATTCATTGCCTGTAAATCCCTTGGCAAAATCCTGAGGATGTGAAAGTTTCTTTCATTCTAGGTGGACAGCGCCTCTACTGGTGGGAGAATGTAACTGCAGTTTGACTGTTTACATAGGCAGTGCCCATTATAAATTTGACAGTGGAAGTTAAATGGAGGGAAGGTACCTGGAAATGCATACAGAAATCAGAAACAGAGAGATGAAGCATGCAGTCTTGCTATGCACTGTGCTTGCTCACATAAAAATCTTTATTTGTTTTTAGATGCACCACAGAATCTCTCAATTAATTCTCTTGATATGATTAACGCTTCATCAATCAATATAATTGAGGGGAATTCTGCAGTGATAATCTGCTCTGTCGAGAGCTTCCCAGCTTCTAACCTGACGTGGCGACATCTTAATGTCCCAATGAACAGAACAAGTTCCAACAATGAGCTGTGGTTGGTGATTCCTCACGTTATATCCAGGGACACTGGAGACTATCAGTGTGTGGCAGAGAATGAACATGGAGCAGTGGAGGGATTCATAACTATCACTGTGGAACATGAGTTAACACAAACTTCAACATTACTCTCACATATACACAGACACACTCATACACACACACACACGTGCACACAAACAAGCATTCATGTGCAATCCCACATGTGCACAGGTGTGTACGCCTGCATGCTCACACACAGAAGCATACATACAGAATCACACGTGTGCTTGCTCACACACACACAGACATGTGTGAGTTGTCTGTTCTCCCTGTGCTGCACTGGAGTGTTGCTCCAGATTCTGTTCTAAAACACTGACGACATCAGCTGAACAAGACCCTGTATTGGACGAGCAGCCCCCTGCACAGAGAATTGTAGGTTTATCACTCAATACCCCATTATTCTAAAGCAATTCCTCCACAGTCAAACCTCTGTAAACATCCTGATGATGTGAAAGACATTTTCTTTTCTTCTAGCCCGACAGTGTCTCCTCTGGTGGAAGGCTGTAATTACAGCGTGACAGTTTACATATCCACACGCAGCAAGAGCTGAACAACACTCAGCTTGGGCTGTGAAATGACAATTAATGCATCACAAGCACCAGGCAGTGATCATGTCCAACAAGAGAGAATCTAACCACCTCCCCTTGATGTTCAGTGAGTTTATTATAGCTGAATCCCCCACGATCAACATCCTGGGGGATGTTAACCAAACAACTAACTGGACCGGCCATAAATACTGTGGCTATTGGAGCAGGTCAGAGGCTGGGAATCCTCTGGAGGTGAAAAACTCACCACCACCTCCTCAAGGGCAATTAGGGATGGGTAATAAATGCTGGTCTAGATAGATACATCCACTTCCCATGAATGTGCAAAAAGAAAAACACCGGCAGTGACCATTATTAAAGTTGACATAGGAACTTAAAAAAGGAAAGAAACCTTGAAATGCACATAGGCACCAAATAGAGAGAGATGAAGCATTGAGTCTTGCTGTGCACTGTGTTTGCTCACAATGAAACCTTTATTTGTATTTAGATGCACCACGGAACCTATCAATTAATTCTCTTGATATGATTAATGCTTCATCAATCAATATAATTGAGGGGAATTCTGCAGTGATAATCTGCTCTGTCGAGAGCTTCCCAGTTTCTAACCTGACGTGGCGACATCTTAATGTCCCAATGAACAGAACAAGTTCCAACAATGAGCTGTGGTTGGTGATTCCTCACGTTACATCCAGGTACACTGGAGACTATCAGTGTGTGGCAGAGAATGAACATGGAGCAGTGGAGGGATTCATAACCATCACTGTGGAACGTGAGTTAATACAAACTTCAACATCACTCACACACAAACACACACACACACACACACACACACACACGTGTAGGCACACACATACACACTTATACACACACAGTCATACACGTGCAAACACATACAGAGGAATATACATACACTACTCACACACACACACACATTCATGCCCACACATAGACACACACATGCACATTCACTCACTCTTGGACAGACGTAGACACACAGATATGCGTGCATGCGCACACACAGATACATGTGTGCATACACACACAAGCACACTCACTTGTGCAGAAACACAAACACACACACACTCTCACACATACACAAATGTGAGTTCCCTCTCCCCTCTCAGGGTGCACTCGAGTCTCGGTATCAGCTCTGATTCTGTGTTGAAGGAAGGTAAACTCCAGATCAACAAGTCCCTGAACTGGATGAGCAACCTCCTGAAAAGAGAATTGTAGATTTACCCCTCAGTGCTCCATCAATCAAACATTGCCTGTCAAGACCTTGGCGAAATCCTGAGGATGTGAAAACAAGCTTTTTTCATTCTAGATGGACAACACCTATACTGGTGGGAGAATGAAACTGCAGTGTGACAGTTTACATAGGCAGTGTCCATTAAAAATGTGGCATAAGACCTTATCTTGAGGGAAGTTACCTGAAAATGCATTCAGACATCAGAAACAGAGAGATGAAGCATGCAGTCTTGCTGTGCACTGTGCTTGCTCACATAAAAATCTTTATTTGTTTTTAGATGCACCACAGAATCTCTCAATCAATTCTCTTGATATGATTAACGCTTCATGGATCAATATAATTGAGGGGAATTCTGCAGTGATAATCTGCTCTGTCGAGAGCTTCCCAGTTTCTAACCTGACGTGGCGACATCTTAATGTCCCAATGAACAGAACAAGTTCCAACAATGAGCTGTGGTTGGTGATTCTTCATGTTACATCCAGGTACACTGGAGACTATCAGTGTGTGGCAGAGAATGAACATGGAGCAGTGGAGGGGTTCATAACCATCGCTGTGGAACGTGAGTTAATGCAAACTTCAACATCACTCACACAAACTCACACACACACACACACACACACACACACACAGTCACACACACAAACACACACTCGTGTTGGCACATACACGCACACTTACACACACACTGATTCATGTTCAAACACATACACAGAAACACACACATATTCAAATCACACACACACTCACATTTGCACACACATAGACATACACATGCACACACCCTCACTCATGCACAGATATATACAAACAGGCACACGCACACATGTGCAAACACATACACACACGCACACGCAAACACACTCACTTGTGCAGAAACACAAACACATACACATGTGTGAGGTCCCTCTCCTCTCTCAGTGCTGCACTGGAGTTTCCGTATCAGCTCTGATTCTGTGTTGAAGGAATATAAACTCCAGATCAACAAGACCCTGAATTGGATGAGCAACCTCCTGAACAGTGAATTGTAGATTTACCCCTCAGTGCTCCATCGATCAAATAAAATCATTGCCTGTCAAGCCCTTGGGAACATCCTGAGGATGTGAAAGTGTCTTTCATTCTAGGTGGACAGCGCCTCTACTGGTGGGAGAATGTAACTGCAGTTTGACTGTTTACATAGGCAGTGCCCATTATAAATTTGACAGTGGAAGTTATATGGAGGGAAGGTACCTGGAAATGCATACAGACATCAGATACAGAGAGAGGATGCATGGAGTCTTGCTGTAAACTGTGCTTGCTCACATTAAACACTTGATTTGTTTTTAGATGCTCCACAGAATCTCTCATTTACTTCACTTGATATGATTAATGCTTCATCGATCAATATAATTGAGGGGAATTCTACAGTGATAATCTGCTCTGTCGAGAGCTTCCCAGCTTCTAACCTGACGTGGCGACATCTTAATGTCCCAATGAACAGAACAAGTTCCAACAATGAGCTGTGGTTGGTGTGTGTAAGTGTGCGTGTATGTGTCTACACATGAGTGTGTGTGTGTGTGTGTGAGTGTGTGTGTGTGTGTGTGAGTGTGTGTGTGTGTGTGTGTGTGTGAGTGTGTGTGTGTGTGTGTGTGTGCGTGTGTGTGTGTGTGTGAGTGTGTGTGTGTGAGTGTGTGTGTGTGTGTGTGAGTGTGTGTGTGTGAGTGTGTGTGTGTGTGTGTGTGTGTCTGTGTGTGTGTGTGTGAGTCTGTGTGAGTTTGTGTGAGTGATGTTGAAGTTTGCAGTAACTCACGTTCCACAGTTATGGTTATGGACCCCTCCACTGCTCCATGTTCATTCTCCCTGGAGACTATCAGTGTGTGGCAGAGAATGAACATGGAGCAGTGGAGGGGTTCATAACCATCACTGTGGAATGTGAGTGTGGAGATACATTTGTTTGTTTGTTGTCACCGTGGTCTCCGTGGAGCCATTGGGATCATGTTGTTTTTAATCCAGTTTTCTTCAATCCTCGCTCAGTCCACGTTATCCACACATCCAATCTTTCCTCTCCCTTTCTGTTTTTGCTCTCAGTTTCTCCTTCAATGGTTGTCAGGACAAGGCTGTCAGGTCTTCGTTTCCAATCTCCGTACTTGACGACCTTTCTCTCTCTAACTCTCCTGAACAACCCTTTTAATCGCTGAACTTCTCATTCTTTAACTGATAAATATTATATATAAATTTTACATGGATTACTTTGAAATGCAACACTTGTATTCATAAATTGCTTAGAAATTACTAAATATTCAACAGCCAATGAAGCATTATCGAAGTGAGCTCACTGTTGTAATGTAGGAAACACAGGTACTGATTTGTGCACAGCAAGATCCCGCAAACTACCGTGTGATAATGACCTGATAGTCGATTATTTCAGTGAGGTTGGTTGTTACATGTGTAGAGACTACATACCCTATAGGGAGGGAAGCACGTCTCGGTGTGGATGTGACTCCAGTCTCAGACACCAACATGGTTAAGTCTTACCTGCTCTCTGAACTGCTCTCCCAGTTTGGGTCAAACCAGTGGTTCAGGAGGAAGATCCCCCACCACCATCTCAAGGGGAAACTAGGGATGGAAAATAAATGTCAGCATTGCCCGAGAATTAGTATTTTAACACTGAGTGAGTGTATCGCTTCTCGAGATACATCGGAGCATCATTCTAAACCTGTAGTGCAGTAATTAATGGCTGTTTTCACAGGTAGAGACTCCAGTAAATGGACAGTAGGATTGCTCACGGCTGGGATCATGTTGAGTGTTTTCCTGGCTGGAATCATCATCTTCATCTGTGTGAGAAAGTAAGTGTGAAGATTTAACTTGATTTTAATATAAACATTTGCTTCAATGTTCTTTCCTTAAGTCGGTGATTGTTTCCCTTGGGATCAGCACCAGGTCCCTCTCCATAAGTGGTCCCTGTGTCCACTGTGATCCGGAGAGAACCTTTCATTGTCCTGTATCCAGGTAAACGATCACGAGACCCAGAGATTCCTCACTCTGCACGATTACTCCTGGATAAACATTTGCTTCAATGTTCTTTCCTGAAGTCGGTGATTGTTTCCCTTGTGTTAAGTGCCAGACACCTCTCCGTAACTGGTCTCTTTGTCCCTTATGATCCAGAGAGTGTTTTTCATTGCCCGTTATCCAGATGAATAATAATCAGTTGCTGTGATCTGGAAGGTGCTGCCTGAAAGGGCGGTGGAAGCAGATTCAATAGGAACTTTCAAAAGGGTAAATGGATAAATATTTGAAGGGGGAACATTTGAAGGGCTATGGGGGGAAGAGCAGGGGTGGAGGGGGGTCAAAGATATGGCATGTTATTATAATGATATTATACCTTCGGCTTATTTACTGTACAAGACACAAAGCACCAGTCGCTCACAGGGATTGGGTGAGAATGTTGTCGGTTTGTTTATCAAGACTCGGCACGAGAACAGTTATAAATACGGATAAAGCTTGGAGGCATCAGAGCTGTGAGTGTGTGTTCTGCTCAAAGCAAAAGTCAAACTAAGATTGGATCACATGACACACTTCCATTATAGTGATGTCACGCTGATATCCCTTATTGGAACTAGAGACAATCCAGTTGTTGGTGTAAGTTACAGTGGGCTCTGTGTCTGTGCTGCACTGACTCTCTGCTATATGGTAACCACAGTGTGATATTGTGTTATTGCAGGAGAAAGACAGCGATGGAGGAGAGAGTTTCAGGGACCAGTGACATTGCATTGACCCCCAGTCCACTCTCTGTGAAGCACCAGGTACAGGAGCTGTTTACACTCACTCCAAAGCTTCAATCTCAGTGTGTAGGCAACACGTGTCCCAGATTCCCAGCCCAGTTACCCACAGATATCTACCTGTGGAGTCAGCAATGGCTCAGTAGTTAATACTGAGTCACACTCCCTCCCCCCTCTCTCCCTCCATCACTCGCTCTTTGTCCAGAAACCTGAACAGAATAATGACAAGGCACCTGATGTCAGTACTGAGGGAGTGCTGCACTGTCGGATGTTAGGTACTGTGGGAGTGCTGCACTGTCGGAGTCTCAGTACTGAAGGTGTGCTGCACGGTCGGAGGGTCAGTACTGAGGGAGCACTGCACTGTCGGAGTGCCGATACTGAGGGAGTGCTGCACTGTCAGAGGGTCAGTACTGAGGGGGTGCTGCACTGTGTGAGGGTCAGTACTGAGGGGGTGCTGCACTGTCGAAGAGTCCATATTCATGTGGTGCTGCCCTCTCAAAGAGGCAGTTGTGAGGGAGTACCACACTGTCAGGAGCCAGCACTGAGAGTACATTGTAGTGTTTGAGGTGCCGTCTTTCAGAACAGTTGTGTAATGCTCTCCATGTTTACCCTCTCAGGTGGTTGTATAAGATCCCCATGGCCACATTTCCAACACTATAGGAGTGACACCCTTCAATAAAATTCCTTCATTGGCGTGAGGTTCTTTGGATGTCTTTGAAAAAAAGGGTTAAACCAACTGAGACACGACTGACACTAACGAGTCTGCACAATAATTTAACCCTATCAGTGCCAGTAAATGATGTGAAGATGTCTTCTGTTTCCATTTCTCTGTAGGGTAAACAGAACATGCTGATTACTGAGCCCCGGGACACAACCAGAGACACAAATAGCGAGGGGGATACCCCAGCTCCCCAGGATCTCTCTGAAGGTCCAGTGGGAGGCGATGCTGGACATGGGAACCCTGACAATCCCGATGAGCTTCTCTACACCAACATCAACTTTTCAAAGCTGCCCAGCGGTGACAGGACTGTGCACAGGAGCGAGCACATGGAATACGCACAGATCAGGTTCCAGAAAAACTGAGTGTGAAACAGGGAGCGGGTCTGTGGGGTGTGTGCAGCCAACATGGCCAAATAGTAATGAACAGAAATATGATGTTGCTCAACTTTTTTGATTGGTTCTGAGTGAGCTTTCTGAATGCTGTACCTTACTCCATGCTGTAAAAGATTGTGAGAAGCTTATGAATTATGTATAATTTTACATCTGTTAATACAAGGTGAGGTGAGAGTGACTGCCTTTGACATCAAGGCTGCATTTGACCGAATGTGGCATCTAGGATCCCGAGCAAAACTGGAGTCAATGGGAATCAGGGGTGGTACGAAAGTATAATAATTTGCATAATATTTTCCTGGTTTGTTGTAAACTAGGTTTCTGGGTGTGAGTGTAGATGGGTCTGTCTGTGTGGTTTAATTACATCTGGAGTCAGGAAGACTACAAGCTTGAGATTATCAGAAGAAGCTAGGTGTAGAAATGTACTTGAAATACTAATGAGAACACATGGAGGCTGTCTTAGCATGTAAGGTGTGAAGGGGTTGTTTAGATTTCAAAGGGATGTTGGTCTGTTTAGGACAAGCCCAATAAGCAAAGCTAATGAGTTTTTTTTTTAATTTTATCCAAACTTCATTGACAATATTGGCAACATGAAAGTTTATATTATGGGAAAGGTACAGTTCCAAAGAATTTACACATCAAAGAGTGAGAAACATTCACAGAGGAGAATGAAAGGCTATGTTGGGGGCCATGTAAGATCTAAAAGGAGTGTGTGAAACAGGTTTGAAGAAGCCTCCAGGCATTTGTGCATAAGTTTGTTATGTTCAGTAAATAAAGTTGGAGAAATCCGTTTAGAATTCCACTGTCAAGTGTGTGCTGTGTTAACTCGCTGGTTTTGTTTTTAATCTAAAATCTTATTTTGGACTGTTGCCTTAAACGGGCTCTGTAACTGGGAGTCAGGTTAATTAGGAATTTTAGAATTTATTTTAGCTGTAACTAACTGTGGTATTATGTCTGTGCTTGAAATCTTTTATTTTGTTAATAAATATCTTAATTGAATTTTTAAAATCTCTAAAGGTTGTGGTCAACTCATTACTCCTGAATTCAGTGCACGCATCTTGTAATAAATACAAATTGCAAAACTATTGTGATAGCGTGACCAATTTTCCCTTGTGGATTTGGAGCACCAAGAACACATCATCTGCCATGTCAGGACACGGGGAAAACTCTCCACTCGTTGGATTCATACCAAGTACAAAGGAAGGTGGTTGTGGTTGTTGGAGGTCAGTCATCTCAGTTCCAGGACATCACTGCAGGAGTTGCTCAGTGTAGTGTCCTAGGCCCAACCATCTTCAGCTGCTTCATCAATGACATTCATTCTATCAGATGGTCAGAATTATGGATGGTCGCTGATGATTGCACAACGTTCAACATCATTCATGACTCATCAGATGCTGAAGCAGTCCATGTCCAAATGCAGCAAGACCTGGACAATATCCAGGCTTGGCCTGACAAGTGGCAAGTAACATTCATGCCACACAAGTGCCAGGCACTGACCATCTCCAACCAGAGAGAATATATCCATCTCCCCTTAACGTCCAATGGCATCACCATTGCTGAATCCCCCACTATCAACACTCTGCGAATTAACATTGACCAGAAACTGAACTGGTCTAGCCATATAAACACTGTGACTACAAGAGCAGGCCAGAGGCTGGGAATCCTGTGGTGAGTAACTCACCTCCTGACTCCCCAAAGCCTGTCCACCAACCTCAAGGCACAGGTCAGGAGTGTGATGGAATACTCTCCACTTGCCTAGGTGAGTACAGCTCCAACAACACTCAAGAAGCTCGACACCGTCCAGGACAAAGCAGCTCCGCTTGATTTGCACCCGATCCACAAACATTCTCTCCCTCCACAACTGACGCACAGTGGCAGCTGTGTGTGTACCATCTACAAGATGCAACGCAGGGATTCACCAAGCCTCCTTAGACAGCACCTTCCAAACACATGACCACTACCATCTAGAAGGACAAGGGCAGCAGACACATGGGAACACCACCACCTGGAAGTTTCTCTCCAAGTCACTCACCATCCTGACTTGTAAATATATCACCATTCCTTCACTGTCGCTGGGTCAGAATCCTGCAATACCCTCCCAAACAGTTCTGTGGGTGTACATACACCACATGGACTGCAGCAGCTCAAGAAGGCAGCTCACCACCATATTCTCAAGGACAATTAGGGATGGGCAATAAATTCTGGCCTAGCCAGTGACAGTGAATGAATAAAAAAAATAAGCAATTAAAATGCTCTGACATTTCTGTACATTTTATCAAATTAAATAAGTACTCTAGTGAGTAATTCCATTCTCCAAGGCACTACTTCCTGTTGTCACATGCCCTTCTGATTATTTAAATTCCTGTGTCATTGGTAATGGAACATTCCCATGTAAACATGTCACACTGTAATTACAGCGTCCTACCAGTGGTTGTGCTCTAGTGTCCTAGTTTTGCTTCTCAGAGACTGGAGGAGCTGTATACTTTGTGTTTACAATATGAGTAACACTCAGGGGTGACCAGGGGGATTCTTTTGGCCAAGTTTACGATGTTGCTAAGATACAATGGCCCCGTGGGATTTTTCCTACTGCCTTTACAAGGTTGAATTGAAGAGATTTTGAAGTGTCTGGCACAGTTTTATGAAGGTCCCCTCACACCCAATCTGGAGTCACTGGGTTCAGTCCTGGACCCCGCACCTCAGGGAAGATATATCGTCCTCGGAGGGGGTGCTGTGCAGAGTCACCAGAACGATCCCGGGGCTGAAAGGGTTAAATCCCGAGGACAGGTTGCACAGACCAGGTTTGTGTTCCCTCAAGTCTCGAAGATTAAGGAGTGATCATATCGAGGGGTTTAAGATGAGCCGTCTCTGTGACCTTCTTCAACCATGTTGGTCAGCAATGACAACATGAGTTGATGTTAGCCTGATATGTAGTGCATGGAGGGATATTACTCTCCACGGTGTGTGTGCATCACAGTGCTCATTCACATGTGTTCCATGTGCACCTACATCAGCTGTTCTAGACATACAAGCCTCAATGCTGCATCCAGGGAATGTGCCATGTCTCACACCTGAGCTGCAGCACAACCCTTCCCTTGCAGCTCTGTGTGCTCGAGACCTATTTTGTTCTTTTTTCCTGCCGTCTCTGTGTCCCCCGACCCGGGAGTGAAAATCCGGCCTTAACTTCCACTTTCTAGTGTCTGAGACAAGACGCAATGAGTGAGTGGGCTGACGGACAGGATTAATGCTGTTAATCTGTGTTTGAGGGGCTGTGAATTCTTGGGGGACTAGTTACTCTCTGAGCTGCAGCTTCCAAATCCTTATTGATGCCGTGCATGTGGGGTTGGAAGATTTTTTTTAAAACCACAGGCAGTTCACAGAAACCCACAGGAAACCCACAGAGAGACAGTCACTGGGAAAGACACTCACTCCTTGTGCTTTCACCTTTTAACCACATCCTGTCTGTGTGGCTTAAATGTTAAACACACCGGCCACACTCAGGGAGCTATCACTCTGTGAAGCGCTTGCTCTCTCTCTCACAAACACACACACAGACACACACACACATACACACATACTCACATACACAGACACACACACTCAATCACACACACACAGACACGCACACACACATACACAAACACACATACACACGCTCACACACTTACAGACGGACACACACATACACACATACTCACGCACACACACACACACACACACACACACACACGGACACACACAGACACACACAGACACACACACACACACTCTCAGTCACACACTCACGGACATGCACACACACATACACAAACACACATACACACGATCACACACTTACAGACAGACACAAACACACTCACATTCTCACACACACACACTCACTCACGCACACACAAACACACACACAAAGACAATATCCTGACAGCAAACTGTGATTAAGAGTTTCCTACAACTTAACTAACAGACCAAAGATGTATTGAACTGTCTAAAAGTGACCTGTTTTGCAAAGAAATACAAGATTGTACACAGATCAAAAATGGCTGACACAATTCATCTGATTGCTGATACTGTGAAGTTGATCACTTCTCTGGAATGGTTCAAATGAATTGCACTTCAGACCTGTTGCATGGAAGTTCATGCCTGGGGTGTGTCAGGATCCACTTCAAACAGGGACACTCTTAAAAGGAAGGCATTAAAATGCAAAGTGCTGGACTTTGATCAGCTGTAGTTCTATCAAAACAGTGGGAACTACTCAGCAAGCGGACAATCATCAGCCATTCAAAACCCCCTGTGGAGGATGCAATACCCCCATCTCCTGTTGATTTATATCTTGAAATGCATCAAATGTTTTGGAGATGCAAAGATAAAAAATGTGAATACTTGGCCTTTAACAATGAATGCAAAACATGCTGATTGAATTCCCTTCAGGAATATACAGACAGGAGTTTAACAAATGGTTCTGCCAAGCAGATATAAGAGAAAGGAGGAGGAAAAAGAAATATGGCAGTCTTCCACAAACACTGCTGGAAAAGAGAAAAATGATTTCTCCCTCTCTCTCTCTCTCTCTCTCCCTCTCTGTCTCTCTCTCTCTCTCTCTCTCTGTCTGAAGCTAACAGAGTGTCTTCAACAACGTGCAAGTCTGAGCCAGATGAAATACAGGAATCTACAGAAAACCAGCTAATTTAAAACAGCTTCAAACTTCACAGCTTACGCTGCAGTACAAGCAAACGACTCTTTTAATTTTTTATTGGACTCTATAATTATTTTACCTCTGATATCTGTGTGTGTGTTTATGTGTGTGTCTGTGTGTCTGTTTGTGTGTGATGTGTGTATGTGTGTGTGCCTGCCTGTGTGTGTGTGTGTCTGTGTGTCTGTTTGTGTGTGTGTGCCTGTCTGAATGTGTGTGTGGTGTGTGTCTGTGTGAGCATGTGTCTGTGTGTGTGCATTTGTCTGTGTGTGTGTGTGAGCCTCTCTGTGTGTGTGTGTCTGTGTGTGTGTGTCTGTGCACCTGTCTGTGTGAGTGTGTGTATGTGTGTGTAATTAAAAAATTAAAATGTGTCCCATTTTTATTATTTTTTCTCCAGTTAGGTAACTAATAAACTTATTCTTTCTTTGACACAACCAAACGTGGTTTAATTGGTTCATTCTTAACAACCAAAGACACTTGTTTTGGAAATTGCATTTGGGGGAAAATATATTTTAAACCCCTTTTTTCAACCAACCATAATTACCTGTTAAACCTCTTAACCTCATTACTACTGAATTCAAAGCCCACGTCTCAAAACATACAAGTTGGAAATTAGTTGTGACAGTTGTTTCAAGTTTCCCTCCGGGATTTGAACAGCTCAGCATTTACCATCTGTTATGTCATAACAGAGCTTCCTTCAACTTAACCAACAAGCCAAAAATGTATTGAACTGTTTAAAGTAGACCTGTTTTTCAAAAGTACAAGATTAGGCACTGATCAAAAATGGCTATCACGAGTCACCTGATTGCTGATACTGCAAACTTGATCACTTCTCTGGAAAGCTTCAAATGAATTGCACTACAGAAATGTTGCATGAAAGTTCTCACTGAGGTGTGTCAGGGTCCACTTGAAACAGGGGCTCCCTTAAAAATGCAAAGCGCTGGACTTTGATCACTGTAGGTCTATCAAGGTAATGGGACCTGCTCATCATGCAGATATTCATCAACCATTCAAAACCCCTTGTGGAGGATGAAATGCCTCCATCTCCTGTTGATTTATATCTTGAAATGCATCAAATGTTTCAGAGATGCAAAGATCAAAAATGGGATTGCTTGGTCTGCAATAATGAATGCAAGACATGCTGATCGAATTCCCTTTTGGGAATATACAGACAGGAGTTTAACAACAGGTTCAGTCAAGCAGATATAAGAGAAATTAGGAGGAAAAAGAAAGATGGCAGTCATCCAAAAACACTGCTGGAAAAGAGCAGAAATTCTCTCTCTCTCTCTCTCTTTCTGAAGCTAACAGAGCATCTTCAACAAAGTGCAAATCTGAATCAAATCACCACCAGGATGCCAAAGGAAACCAATTAACTTTGAACAGCTGCAACCTTCAACAATCTACACCTCAAAGACAAGCAAAGGTGTTAACCATATATTCTTTGAAATTTTTATTGGACTCTAACTTTTTAATTATGACATGTCTGTCTGTGTGTGTGTGTGTGTGTCTGTGTGAGTGTGTGTGTATCTGTGTGAACGTGTGTGAAAGTGTGTGTGTCAGTGTGTGTGTGTGTGTGTGTGTATCTGTGTGCATGTGTATTGTCGCATCTTTATTATTAATGTTATTTAAAAATAGTGATCACACAAGCCTGGTTTCTAAAGAAATGAAACTGCAAACAATTTACAGTAAAGTGAAACGTACAGGAATAATCTATTTTGTGCTGATGATATATAATTATACATGAGGCATGTTGCTAATTTCAAACATCATCTGAAATATGGCAGGTCTGACAGAGCAGCATTCCCTTAGCGCTCACCCTCCGACAGTGCAGCACTCCCTCATCACTGACCCTCTGACAGTGCAGCACTCCCTCAGTGCTCATCCTCTGACAGTGCAGCACTCCCTTAGTAATGACCCTCTGACAGTGCAGCACTCCCTCAGTGCTAACCCTCTGACAGTGCAGCACTCCCTCAGCACTGACCCTCTGACAGTGCAGCACTTCCTCAATGCTCACCCTCCAACAGTGCAGCACTCCCTCAGCACTGACCATTTGACAGTGTGGCACTCCCTCAGCATTGACCCTCTGGGAGTGCAGCACTCCCTCAGTACTGACCCGCTGGGAGTGCAGCACACCCTCGATACTGACCCTCTGGGAATGCAGCAATCCCTCAGTGCTCACCCTCCAACACTGCAGCACTCTGTCAGTACTGACCTTCCAACAGTGCAGCACTCCCTCAGCACTCCCTCACTGGGGAGAGTCCATCCGCATTTTGAGCTGAAACCTTGATACGGTCTCAAAACCCCAACCTTCCATATCGGAGAGAGAGAGTGCGTTTTTGTGAGAGAGAGAGACAATGTATGTGTGAGAGAGTGAGATTGTGTATGTGTGAGAGAGCAAAAGAGAGGAAGGGTGTGTGTGCATGAGAGAGGGAGGTAGCTTGTGTGTGTGAGAGAGAGAGTGTGTGTGAGAGTAAGAGGATGTCTATGTGAGAGTGAGAGAGAGTTTATCTGTGAGAGATAAAGATAATGAGAGAATGTGTGTGTGAGATAGTGTGCGTGTGAAAGAGCGTGTGTGTCTGTGAGAGAGTGTTTGTGTTTGTGAGAGTGTGTGTGTGAGATTGTGTGTGTGTGTGTGTGTTTCAGAGAGAGGGTGTGTGTGTTTGAGAGAGGGAGTGTGCGAGAAAGAGATGGTGTGCGTGTTTGAGAGAGAGAGTGATTGTGCATTTGAGAGAGGGAGTGAGAGAGAACATGTGTGTGAGAGAGTGTGTGTGTACTTGTGTGCGTGAAAGAGAAAGTGTTTGTGCAAAAGAGCGTGTGTTTGAGAGTATGTGTTCCTGTGTGAGTGTGCATGTGTGTGTGCGAGTGTGTGTGTGTGTGTGAGTGTGTGCGTGAGTGTGTGTGTGTGTGTGTGTGTGTGTGTGTGCATTCTGACTGAGTCGAGTTCACAGTTTCGCACATTGCTAGGGACCACTTTTCCGTCTCTCTGTGAGACTGTGTGTATCTGACAGCAGGTCAGGCAGAAATACTCCAGAATGCGCTGTGGTTTTGTAGCATTGAAACAACGACATGAACTAAATGAGTGCTGCACCAAATAAAGACATGGAGTTACCACACCAAAAAACCACGTGACTTCCCCAGTTTCACATCTCCCTCAAACACAGAAAAACTGGGTTAACACTGACCCTCCTCCCAGAGCCAGTTCACCTCTTGTCCGATGCAGTCAGGAGAGGAAGATCATCTCTCCTCCAATCCTGGTAAACTGAACATTTCCAGAATTAGATCAGAACCCTGAAGTGTCTCCAGTTAGTCATTCATCTGATAGGATTGACTCTACAACCCTGGGGACTCATTCTCCTGTAAGTAAAACACTTGCTGCTCCTGTCAAATCTCTTCTATATAGCATGATCTCTGGATGTCCCAGAGCACTTTACAATTGAGTTCACCCTTTTTTCAATGTGTGGTTACTGTTGTAATGTAGTAAATGCAGCAGCCAATTAGCGCACAGCAAGCTCCCACAAACAGCAATGTGATCATCTGTTTTTAGTGATGTTGGTTGAGGGATAAATATTGGTCCCAGGACACCGGGGAGAACTCCCCCCTGCTCTTCCTCCAAATAGTGGCTGTGCGATCTTTCACACCCGCCCGAGAGGGCAGACGGGGGACTCGGTTTAGTGTCTAATATTGGACTAATCTCCAGGTGAGGTTGAATCCAAGGGTTAAATCACAAGGAGAGATTAAACACAAACTCGGCTTGTATTCCCTGGAAGTTAGAATGTTAAGCAGAAGATTTGATGAAAGTTTGCATGATATAAAGGGGAACAGATTGGGGTCAATAAAGAGAAACCATTTCCCCTGGTTGGGGGGAGTCTGGGACTCGGGGACAGAGCCTAAAAAGGAGAGGCCGACCTTTCAGGAGTGAAATTAGGAAGAACAAAGGGTGGGAGAAATTTGGAACTCTCTTCCCCAAACGGAAACTGATGCACGATCAAGTTGTTCATTTTAAACCTGTGAGATTGATAGATTTTTGGCATCCAAAGGTATTAAAGGAGATGGGACAAAGGCATATGGGGCTAGTTTGCAGATCAGCCATGAGCTCATTGAATGTTGGAGCAGGCTCGAGGGGCCAAATGGCCTCCTCCTGCCCTCATGTAATAGAAACTTACCTGTCAGAAGCCAGTTTATGTTGATGTGAGTCTGAGTCGATGACTGAACCCAGTTGGTGACTTGTTCCATACAAAGCAAGAACGTTCATGCCCTTCAATGTTCCTGGATAAACCATTAACAAAGCTGGTGACAGACAGTCTCCACATGGTAAACACTGACCGATCAACACATGACTTGGCTGTTAACCCCTAAAGCTCAGCGTAAATCAGTTCCCCCTCGAGACCCCTTGTCCAAAATAAAAGCAACGCACACAATTTTCATAAGCTGGGAACCCCAACACTGAATTATCTTCCTAGTGAAATAACCGGCAAAGGGTATTGAACCTTCCATCCAGCACCCCAGAGCCCTGCTGCAACTTACAAAGGCAAAATACTGTGGAGGTTGGAGTGGGGGGAACAATTTCAAAAGGTGTGGATGATACAGAGGGACAGATGGGCAGAGCTGGTTAACGGCACAAACTGAATCCAGTGACAAGCGAGGGACAGGCGGATGAAGGAATCAGGTGAAGGGTTTTCGGGAAAAGGACGGATGAAAGGGGAGAGGGGACACGGGCGTTTCTCCCTGTCGGGCAGAAGTGAAGCTAATTGTCTGTCCCAGCGGCTCCAATCACGCGTCAGGAGGACAAATAGTAAGTGTCTGTCAGGAAGGAGGAGCAATGAGAGGAGGAAGGGGTTAGGGGGCCTGTGCTTCACCTGATTTGCCGACATAAGAACCAGCCCCTATGTTTTTGCTATGTTGTGTTGCGTCAATATGAACACATATTTGCACAAGGTGAAGGGCGTTGTGGAGGGACTGATAGTTCTCGGTGCCAGACAGTCAATATCCCAGTGACCTTACTGCTGGTCCCAGGCCAGTGGGACAGGGAACATCGACACTGCAATATCCAGAAATGGGTGTGATACCACACAGATACCCACCCCCGGCTGTCCTCTTCCAGTGTTTCAGGTATAAAGAACAGTAACTCCTCTAGTTACAAACCAAAGCATCAAAGCAGAGCCAGAAGATCAGAAGAGACAGGCAGAGATGGGAAGCTCCCAGATGAAATTGCGACTTGTCTTGTTCACTCTGACTTTGCTGCTCTCTCTGCAGCTGAGTCACTTCTTCTCCTTGTCGAAGGTAAGCTAAGAGATGTCCCTCTGGGTGAGGTGTTTCTTGCACATGACTCTACGTCTACCACCCAGATAGACTGGTCTCTTCCGCAGTTTGATATTATTATGTTCGTGCCTTTAATATTTGTCGCCCTCTATGAATTTAACATCATTTCCTTCTGTCATTTCCCCTGAAATTCTCATTCTTGTTTTCAATCCCTCCTCAGCCACTCCCTATCTCTGTAACCTCCACCACGCCTTACAACCCTCCCTATCTCTGTAACCTCCTTCAGCCCCTACAACCCTCCCTATCCCTGTAACCTCTTCCAGCCCCTACAACCCTCCCTATCTCTGTAACCTCTTCCAGCCCCTACAACCCTCCCTATCTCTGTAACCTCCTCCAGCCCCTACAACCCTCCCTATATCTGTAATCTCCACCAGGCCCTATCACTTTCCCTATCGCTGTAACCTCCTCCAGCCCCTACAACCCTCCCTATCTCTGTAACCTCCTCCAGTCCCTATAACCCTCCCTATCTCTGTAACGTTCTACAGCCTCTACAACCCTCCCTATCTCTGTTACCTCCTCCAGTCCCTATAACCCTCCCTATTTCTGTTACCTCCTCCAGTCCCTATAACCCTCCCTATCTCTGTAACCTTCTACAGCCTCTACAACCCTCCCTATCTCTGTAACCTCCTCCAGACCCAACAACCCTACCTAAATCACTGGTCTGAGTCTCACTCCAGGGAATTCAGTCCCATAATGTAGGTCAACACTCCCAGTGCTGAGGGAGTGCTGCACTGTCAGAGGGTCAGTACTGTGGAAGTGTTCCACTGTTGGAGGGTCAGTACTGAGGGAGTGCTGCACTGTCGGAGGGTCAGTACTGAGGGAGTGCTGCAGTGTCAAAGGGTCAGTGCTGAGGGAGCGCTTCAATGTCGAATGAGACATTAAACCGAGTCCCCCGTCTGCCCTCTCGGGCGGGTGTGAAAGATCCCACAGCCACTATTTGGAGGAAGAGCAGGGGGAAGTTCTCTCCGGTGTCCTGGGACCAATATTTATCCCTCAACCAACATCACTAAAAAGCAGATGATCTAGGTCACGATCACATTGCTATTTGTGGGATCTTGCTGTGCACAAATCAGCTGCCACATTTCCTACAGTGTGAGTACACTTCAAAAACATCCTTCAGTGGCTGTGAAATGCTTTGGGATGTGGTGAAAGGCGTTAGAGAAATGCAAGTCTGTCTTCCTCCCCCTTTCTCTCCTGGACCTCTCTCACTCTCTCCCTCTCCCTCAATCCTCCTCTCGCTTTCCCACTGATAAATTCTTTCTTTTTTCAGGTTGACACTGCGTTTGGTTCTTCGTCGATTGAGAAATCTGTGGATTCCCCGGACACGGTAGGTGGAAATTGATTCCTTATTTTAAGGTTCCTCCCTGCTCGTTTCTTCCACAGAAAGTTTTCTGATTTCAAACTGATTTCAGTGGCAGTCTGTCTCGGTTATACTCAGGTGATATGTTTGAAATCGAACCCCCAATTTTTTGCAAAGCGGGGAAGAGGCAATTCCAAGGAAGTGAACATATCCCCACAGGAATTTTAAATGTAACCCACGCCGGGAATAGTGAGAGGGAGACTGATCCAGTCTGGGAGTGGGTTAAAGAGAGGCTGGGAGTCAAGAGTAGGAGAGAGGGATGGAATGGGGGAGGGAGGGATTGGAAGAGAGAGACAGAGAGTGGGACGGGGAGGGGGTGAAAGGGAAAGAACATAGGTGGGAGAGAGTGACAGAGGGAGAAATTAAAGAAGAGATGCAGAGTGAGGGAAAGTGAAAAGGGAAGAGAGATTGTACAAGAGAGAGAAATTAACAGGGAAGGGAGAGTTACAGAGTGAGCGAAAGGTACAAAAATAGTGTGAGAGAGAGGGAGAGATACAGAGTGGGAGAATGAGACAGGGGAGAGAGAGGGGGAGAGACAGGAAAAGGGAGAGAGGAGAGAAAGATTGGGAGAGAGGGCAATTGAGAGGAAGAGTAGGAGAGAGAGACAGGGAGAGGAAGAGTGGAAGAGTGGAAGAGAGAGAGATACGGAGCAGGAGAACACCTCCTCCGGTCCCGAAGTTCTTCCAAAATCTCTGAAATTACTGCATCTCCCGGGTCCCCCTGATTCCCATCGCTCCACCATTGGCGGCCGTGCCTTCAGCTGCCTGGGGCCCTGAGCTCCGGAATACCCTCCCTTAACCTCTCTGCCTCTCTCTTCTTTAAGACGTTCCTTAAAAACTGACATCTTTGACCAAGCTTTTGGTCACCTATCCCTAATATCTCCATATGTGACTCAGTGTTAGACTTTTCTCTGATTTACGCTCCAGTAATGTGGGCTGGGACATTTTGCAATGTCAGAGGCGCTGTGTAAATGCAAGTTGTGAGTGTTATGTGGAAGGGAGACCCCAGGCGGCAGTCAGTGCCAGAGACTGGAGTCATTGTGTGCAGACCATATCTAATCTCTCCGAATGCACAATCGATTTGACTGTCAGCCAAAGCATTTTTGATATTTGATCCTTCTACCTGTTTATAACCAGGCCTACATCATACACCGAGAGGCTGGTTAATCAACAGGCACCTTAGAGGATCGAGTGAAAGACAAAGAGGACTTGCATTTCTCTAGCGCCGTCCAACACATCAGGACTTCCCAAAGTGTTTCGCAGACAATCAAGTGCTTTTTTTCTTTCATGTGAGGTCACTGATGTAATGTGGGAAATGCATCAGCCATTGGCGCACAGTAAGATCCCACAGACAGCAGCATGATAATGACCAGCGCGCTCCCAGTACTTGCACTGCAAGTGTCAGTTCAGGGTGTGTGCTCGATTCTCTGCAACTCTCCGCTCCGAGTTAAAAGGACCACCAGGTGTAATTGAGGAATTACCGAGCTGTCGGAGGGTCAGTACTGAGGGAGTGCTGCACAGTCGGAGGGTCAGTACTGAGGGGGTGCTGCACTGTTGAAGGCGCTGTTTTTCAGATGAGACATTAAACTGAGACAGCCAATCTGCCCTCTCAGATGGATGTAGAGGATTCCATGGCCACAATTTAGATGAAGTGCGTCAGGAGTTGGGGGGTATGTGTGGAGGGGGTGGTGGGGGGTGGATGGGTTAGAGTTATGTCCACTTTTCTGGGGCAAACATTTATCCCTCAACTGACATTGGTAAAAAAAACTGAAAAGGGGGGCCATTATCACATTTCTGTTTGTGGGATCTTGCTGTGCGTGAATTGCCTGCTGCGTTTCCTACATTACAACGGTGACCTCACTTCAGAAAAAGTCCTTCCTTCAGCTGTGGAACACTTTGGGCCATCCTGAGGAGGGGAAAGGCGCTAGAGAAATGCACCATCCTCCTTCCAATGACGCGCCTGATTGAAATGATGCCAGAGTCAAAGGGAGGCGGTGCCTTCTTTCTTTCCGGAATGTTCTCACCTATTGTCCTCCAGCTTTTCCAGGGCTCCTTGCTGCTGCGCCAGAAGAGAATGAGCCAACACCAGGTCTGCATGTTCTGCTGTAACTGCTGTAATTGGAGAGAACCAAATGAGACTTGTGGTCTCTGCTGTAGATATTAGACCCTGGCCTCATTCACGCAAGGTCATCCTGCACCATGCCACAGCCTCTCCCCTCCTTATCTAGTGCTTAGCAATCTATTTAACACAGGCCCTGTTCATTAATTCCATTTGAAACTTTACCTGCGTTTCACAGCAGGGAAAGAAGCCATTCAGCCCATCTTTTCCATGCTGGTGTTTCTGCTCCACCCAAGTTTCCTCCCACCCCTTCTCCATCTCACCCCATCACCATATGCTTCTATTCATTTCTCCCTCGTGTGTTTATCCAGCTTCCCCTTAAATACATCGACATTATTCACCTCGACCACTCCCTGTGGGAGCGAGTTCCACATTCTCCCCACTGTCTGGGTAAAGAGATTTCTCTTGAAATCCCCATTGGATTTATTAATGACGATCTTATATTGAAATTTTCATTATGACCTATCTTTTGTACCAATATACTGCACTTTTAATGTAACCTGTGTTTATAGTGTTTATAATGTAAACTTCTTTGTTTATGTGTGAGTATGTGAGTGTGTCTGTGAGTGTTTGAGTGTGTCAGTGTGTGTGTGCGTGAGTGTGTGTGAGTATGTGTTATTGTATGCGTGGCTGTGTTTGTGTCTGTCTTTATGAGTGAGTGTGTGTGTGTATTTGTGACTGTGTCAATATGTGTGTGTCAATGTGAATGTGTGTGATTGTGTCAGCGTGTGTGTGTATGTGTGAGTGTGTCAGTCTGTGTCAATGTGAATGAGTGAGTGTGTCAGTGTGTCTATGTGGGTGTGGCTGTGTGAGTGTGTCAGTGTGTGTCAATGTGAATGTGTGTGATTGTGTCAGCGTGTGTGTGTGTATGTGTGACTGTCAGTGTGTGTCAATGTGAATGTGTGTGATTGTGTCAGCGTGTGTGTGTGGGTGTGGGTGTGTGGGTGTGCAAGTGAATGTGTGAGGAATCTTATGACTAAGTCATTTGAATGGATGTAACTGGGGTTAATGATAGTTAAAATTCAGAAAGATGTAAAGCGGGCTCCTGATTTTGCTGTTTTATGCACAGATTCACCCCGACAATGTGTTCATGATTCACCATCATCTTGTCGGGACTTTAATTGTAAAGATTATGATTTGTAAAAAAAAAATGAATAAACAACTTTTGTCTTCACAAAGTGTCTGGCTTGGTATTTCAGGCTACTTGTCTCCCCCTCACCCTTCCCCCCCACCGCCCACCATGCCCCCCACACCAGGGAACAATTGTCCCCCCTTCCTCTGAAGTTCTGGGTAAAGATCAGCTTTGTTCAATGCAAACTGTTCCGACATCGAGAACGTTGTTACAAATATCACACAAAGGGCACACGCCATGATAGCCCACTTTCAACAGATTTTACCAGTTGACCAGGTTGAAAACCTTTTCATAAACCACAAAGTAGGTGTTCAATTCTTGCTGCTGTTTGCTTAATGCTCTCATAACTGCTATAACCTCTCTAGTTCCACTACATAACAACACAAACATAAATAAACAGAAGCAGGAGTAGGCCTTTTGGCCCCCCAAGCCTGCTTGTCCATTCAATTTGAACCTGGCTCCTGCTGAAAGTTATTTAAGTTGAAGCGATAAAGCCATCAGGTGCAAGGATTAAAATGTAAGCAAAGGAAAAATAATACTTAGAGATGAGATTTAAAATCAGTTTCTGTCAAGTATCATAGTGAGGCCCATTGCTCTGGATTCCTTCTTTCCAGAGTGAAGGGTTTGAAACAAGGAGTCACATTCAGCACCTGCATTGTCTTCTCTAGTCGACTGTTTGGAGGTTGCCTGTAGATATGAATCAGCAGGTCAGCAGCTTTGAGGAGTGAGTGAAGGTCCCTTTTATTTGCAGGATCTGCCACAGGATGTGCAGGAATATTCTTGCTGAATCCCCCATCCTTGCATTCATGAAGGGTTTGAGACTGGAAGTCATATTCAGCAGCTGCAATGGCCTCTGTAGTCAACTATCTGGAGGTTGCCTGTACAGGTGGACTCAGCATGTCAACAGTTTTGTTGGGCGGGGGGACACGGGTAGTGAAGGTCCCCTTTCTTTAAAGGCTCTGTCAGCGCAAAACTTGATGATCCTGGGTCAAAATCATGTAACTCCCTCCCCAACAGCACTGTGGGTGTGACCAATGGAGGTTCCTTGGCTTCGACAAGCAGCCTACCAGCTCTACTCTCAATTCCTCTTCGCACTTGCTTCCTTCCTCCTCTGGTCTTTACTTTGTTATAGTGTTAGTGTCCGCTCTTCCTTTTTTGTTGCTTTCCCAATTCTTCCCACCAACTCTCTCTTGCTTGATCCTTCTCTGCGCTCATCTCATTGGTTTGGGTTTCTATACGTTCATTGACCTGGTATCATCTGAAACTGGTGCAATCAGGTAGGGGTGGGGGGGGTTGGCGCTGGGCGTGGGTGGTGATACACGGCTACCTTTTTACCAAAATTCTTTCATGGGATGTGTACAGCGTTTGTTACCTGTTCCTGATTGACCCCTTGAGAAGGGGGTGTTGAGCTGCCTTTTCGATGTGCTGCAGTTCACCTGGTTTGACTGGTCTGTGGTGGGTTTTGATATAACTCAGTGGCTTGCTCGGCCATTTCAGGGGCCAGTTAAAAGTCAACCACATTGCTGTGGGTCAGGAGTCACACGTAGGCCAGAATGGGTAAGGATGGCAGGTTTCCTTCCCCAAAGGGCATTAGTGACCCAGATGGGTTTTTGCAACAATTGGCGTTAGTTTCATGGTCACCATTACTGAGACTAGCTTCGCATTCCAGATGTCACATCCAGTCGCGGACAATTAAACAACTCACTGGAGGAGGAGGCTAAACAAATATCCCCATCCTCAATGATGGAGGAGCCCAGCACACCAGTGCAAAAGACAAGACTGAAGCATGCGCAACAACCTTCAGCCAGAAGTGCTGAGTGGGTGATCCATCTCAGCCTCCTCCGGAGGTCCCCAGCATCAGAGATGCCAATCTTTAGCCAATTCGATTAATTCCACGTGATATCAAGAAAGAGCTGAAGGCACTGGATATTGCAAAGGCTCCAGGCCCTGACAATATTCTGGCAATAGTACTGAAGACTTGTGATCCAGAACTTGCTGCGCCCCCTAGCCAAGATTTTCTGGAATTTTCTAGTACAGCTGCAACACTGGCAACTACCCGGCTATGGGGTACGTCCTGTACACAAAAAGCAGGACAAATCCAACCCAGCCAATTCCCTAGCAGTCTATTCTTGATCATTACTAAAGTGATGGAAGGGGTCATCAACAGCGCTTTCAAGCAGCACCTGCTTAGCAAGAACCCGCTCACTGATGCTCAGTTTGTGTTCCACCAGGATCATTCAGCTCCTGGCCTCATTACAGCCTTGGTTCAAACATGCACAAATGAGCTGAACTCCAGAGGTGAGGTGAGAGTGACTGTCCTTGACATCAAGGCAGCATTTGACTGAGTGTGGCAAATCAAGGAGCCCGAGCAAAACTGGAGTCAATGGGAATCGGGGGAAAACTCTCCACTGCTTGGAGTCATACCCAGCACAAAGGAAAATGGTTGTGATTGTTGGGGGTCAATCATCTCAGTTCCAGGACATCACTGCAGGAGTTACTCAGGGTAGTGTCCCAGGCTCAACCATCTTCAGCTGCTTCATCAATGAACTTCCTTCATCATAAGGTCAGAAGTGTGGATGTTTGCTGATGATTGCCCAATGTTCAGCATCATTCACGGCTCCTCAGATACTGAAGCAAGTTATGTCCAAATGCAGCAAGACCTGGACAACATCCAGGCTTGGGCTGACATGTGACAAGTAACATTCATGCCACACAAGTGCCAGGCAATGACCAGCTCCAACAATAAGGATCTAATTGAAGTTGCAGAAAATTTGGATTTATTTTAAAGAGCCAGCCAGGACCAGCAGCTAGGGCGCCAAAGCATTCACAGACAACCACATCCTTACGTGAAAGCTAAAAACCTGTACAAAGGACTCAGCTGTAAATTTGCAATGAGGAAATGGGAGACACACACACAAGGACACAGGGTGACTCAATCAAGAAACGGGGAAGGTTATTTCACACCGTCCGATTGCCTTGAATCACATCCAGTTAGCCCCCAGAAACCTTTTGTATCGAACAAACATAGATTCTTTGCTGTCTCAAAAGGACAATAGCCAGTCTCTGCCCTGTAATTACTGTACAAGAACACAATTATCAGCCCACCGGAGGGTCATTGTGCTGTGGCCTTTGTCTAACTAATACCATTACGTTGTAACTGAGAGTAAAAAATATATAAACTGTGCTCATTTGAACCTCGGTGGAGAAGCACCTGGACTGCCCAGGAATGGTGGCTAAATTAGCTGCTGACACAAAGATAGGTCGGAAAGTAAATGGTGAAGAGGATGTAAGGTGGTTAGAAAGTGACATAGATAGGTTAAGTGAATGGGCAAAGATCGGACAAATGGTATATAATGTGGGCGAATGTGAAATTGTTCATTTTGGCAGAAAGAACAAGAAGGAAGCTTATTATCTAAACGGTGAGAGATTGCAGAGCTCTGAGATGCAGAGGGATCTGGGTGTCCTCGTGCATGAATCACAAAAGGCTGGTTTGCAGATACAGCAGGTCATTAGGAAAGCTAATGGGATGTTATAATTTACTGTGGGGGAATTGAATAGAATAGTAGGGAGGTTACGTTCAGTTGTACAGGGCACTGGTGAGACCACATCTGGAGTACTCTGTACGGTAATGTCACCTTACTTAAAGAAAGATGTAAATGCATTAGAAGCAGTTCAGAGAAGGTTTACTAGACTAATACCAGGAATGGGTGGGTTGTCTTATGAGGTCAGGTTGGACAGGTTAGGCTTGTATCCACTGGAGTTTAGAAGAGTAAGAGGCAACTTAATTAAAACTTTTAAGATCCAGGTGAGTCTTGACAGGGTGGATATGGAGAGGATGTTCCCTCTTGTGTGAGAATCTAGAACTAGGGGGTCATGGTTTAAAAATAAGGGGTCGCTCATTTAAGATAGAGATGAGGTGAAATGTTTTCTCTCAGAGGGTAGTGAGTCCTCAAAAGGCAGTGGAAACAGGGTCTTTGAATATTTTTAAGGCAGAGCTAGATAGATTCTTGATTAACAAGAGGGTGAAAGGTCATTGGGGGTAGGCAGGAATGTGAAGTTGAGGTGACAATCAGATCAGCCATGATCTTACTGAATGGCAGAGCAGGTTCGAGGGGCTGAGTGACCTACTCCTGATCCTAACTCAGATATCCATATGTTCTCAAAGGCAATTGGGGATGGGCAACAAATGCTGGCCTAGCCAGCGACACCAACATCCCTGAAATGAATAAGAAAAAAATGTATCAATCAATTAAATTTATTGATTAATCGAATCGAAATTCCTCCAGCTGCCGTGGTGGGATTTGAACCCGTGCCTCCAAAGCATTCACCTGGGCCTCTGGATCACTGGCCTAGTGCCATTCCCATTGTGCGACTGTCTGCTATCATCATGGCTCTTTCACATCGATGTTGAAGTCCTGATAAAAGAAGCATTGGACGAGGTACAGAAAGGTGTCACATCAGGAGCTCCATGGCTCAATATGAACAGATAATAAAAATAAATGAACATAAACCTTCCAGTCGCTAATTAGGGAGTCACTGTGGAGCCCATGAGTCTCTTGCAGCGCTGTTGCAACCTTCTGGATCCCCAGTAGGGGACTCGGGGCTCAGCACCCCCCATCCCCTAAAGAAACAGGCATGACAGGGTTTTGATACAGGGGCTTGGATCTGACTGAATTCTGCCCAGTGACAGAAGCCTTGTTCAGGGCGTTGTCAGACTGTATCCTTAAGATGACACAACAGCACTAATTGACCTCGTGTTATGATGAGAGTATTGGGCAGGGGGAGAGGGTAAACTGAAAATTTCCAGAATTACATCAGCTCCCTGAAGTATCTCCTGTTAGTCATTCATCTGACAGGATTGACTCTACAACCCTGGGGACTCATTCTCCTGTAAGGAAAACACTTGCTACTCCAATCAAATCTCTTCTGTATAGCATGATCTCTGGATGTCCCAAAGCACTTTACAATAGAGTTCACCCTTTTTTCAGTGTAAGAGGATTTTATAAAACTAAATTAAACATTGATTAACAAGAAAAAAATGATTTTTAAGCATACACATCTGTCTATAAATTACTACTGTAATAACTTCTAAATCCCTTAATTAATTTAACTTCCATTTATACACATGTCAGAATTAAAAAGTTAGAGTCCGACAAAAATTTGAAAGAATATATGATTAATACCTTTGCTTGTCTTTGAGGTGTAGATTGTTGAAGTTTGCAGCTGTTCAAGGTTAATTGGTTACCTGTGGCATCCTGGTGGTGATTTGATTCAGATTTGCATTTTGTTGAAGACGCTGTTAAGGCAAAAGTAAAACACAGAGATTTTAAATGTCCCAGGAACAGTAAACGATACTCTGAACAGTTGAGTTCAAAGTGAATTCTCTTAACTTCAGTCCCTGGAGGCAGAAGCTTGGTACATGCAGTCTGAAGGCTTTTCACCATTGTAAGATCTTAAAATCACCAACCCTTACACACAGCCTTCACTCCTTGATACATATTTTCCCCTTTGAATGCAAATTCCCATTGTTTCCCTTTGTCTTTGGACTTTATTTTTGTAATAATACAAATCTCTCATAGCCCTAAGTTTTACCAGTAATCTTTGGCAAAAATAAGCACACTGTTTCTTATCTTCACCTGGCTCGGTGACACATTTCTCTCCTTCTTTGAAAACAATCTCGTCTGGTTTAATTTAAAATGCAAATTGCCTCCTTTACACTTCACATTCTAAAACTTCCCCATGTTTACCTAATTAACAGTTCAAACCTAACTTCTCTCCTTAGATCAAAACACCCAGACTAGCTTCCTCTAATTCCAATAAGTCTCACACAATCTCATCACAGACACATGTGGACACAGAGACATGGACTCTATTTTACAATAAATTCCAATAACATTATGGAGATTATTATATATTCCTGACATGCTATCACTCAGTCGCAGTTTCCTGTCATTGGGACATTATCTTTGTTTGTGTGTGTTTGTGTGTGGGTATGTGGATGTGGGTGTGTGTGAGCGTGTGTGTGTGAGAATGTGTGTGTGAGAGTGTGTGTGTGTGTGAATGTTGTTACAACTGGGTGACGGGGAGTGAACTGGCTCCCTTTCTATTCAACCCCCATGCTTGGTTGCAAAAAGGGTTTAAAATATAGTTTCCCCCAAATGCAATTTCCATAACAAGTCATACACACGCTCACAAACAGGCACACATACACACGCTCACACACAGGCCCACACACACAGACACACAGGTGTACACGCATGCACACACAAATGCACACAAAAACAGACAAGCACAGACACATACCACACTGACACCCACACACAGACAGGCACAGACACACACACACACTCACACAGGAAGGTACACACACACACACACACACACACACAAACACACAGATATCAGAGGTAAAATAATTATGGAGTCCAATAAAAAAATTAAAAGAGTTATTAGCTTATACTGCAGCATAGTTTGTGAAGGTTGAAGCTGTTTTAAATTAGTTGGTTTGCTGTAGAATCCTGTATTTCTTCTGGCTCAGACTTGCACATTATTGAAGACATTCTGTTAGCTTCAGACAGAGAGAGAGAAAGAAGGGGGAAGAGAGAGAGAGACAAGGAGAGAGGGAGAAATCACTTCTGTTCTTTTCTAGCAGGGTTTTTAGATGACTGCCATATTTCTTTTACCTCCTCCTTTCTCTTATATCTGCTTGGCAGAACCATTTGTTAAACTCCTGTCTGTATATTCCTGAAGGGAATTCAATCAGCGTGTTTTGCATTCATTGTGATAGGCCAAGTATTCCCATTTTTTATCTTTGCATCTCCAAAACATTTGATGCATTTCAAGATATAAATCAACAGGAGATGTGGGTATTGCATCCTCCACAGGGGGTTTTGAATGGTTGATGATTATCCGCTTGGTGAGCATTTCCTACTGTTTTGATAGAACTACAGCTGATCAAAGTCCAGCACTTCGCATTTCAATGCCTTCCTTTTTAAGAGTGTCCCTGTTTGAAGTGGACCCTGACACACCAAAGGCGTGGACTTCCATGCAACAGGTCTGCAGTGCAATTCGTTTGAACCCTTCCAGAGAAGTGATCAACTTCACAGTAACAGCAATCAGATGACTTGTGTCAGCCATTTTTGATCTGTGTACAATCTTGTATTTCTTTGAAAACCAGGTCACTTTTAGACAGTACAATACGTCTTGGTCTTTAAGTTAAGTTGTAGGAAGCTCTTAATTGCAGTTTGCTGTCATTGGGATATTGTCTTTTAGTGTGTTTGTGCATGTGTGTGAGTGAGTGTGTGAGTGAATGTGTGTATGTGAGAATGTGGTTGTGTTTGTATCTGTCTGTAAGTGTGTGAGCGTTTCTATGTGTGTTTGTGTATGTGTGTGTGCATGTCTGTGTGTGTAAGTGAGTGTGTGTGAGTGAGTGCGTTTGTGTCTCTGTGTATGTGTGTATGTATATCTGTATGTGTGTGTGTGTGTGTGTGTGTGTGTCTATGTTTGGGAGAGAGAGAGAGAGCATTTCACAGAGTGAAACCTCCCTGAGTGTGGCCGGTGTGTTTAACATTTAAGCCACACAGACAGGATGTGGTTAAAAGGTGAAACTACAAGGAGTGAGTGTCTTTCCCAGTGACTGTCTCTCTGTGGGTTTCCTGTGGGTTTCTGTGAACTGCCTTTGGTTTTAAAAAAAATCTTCCAACCCCACATGCACGGCATCAAATAAGGATTTGGAAGCTGCAGCTCAGAGAGTAACTAGTCCCCCGAGAATTCACAGCCCCTCAAACACAGATTAACAGCATTAATCCTGACCGTCAGCCCACTCACTCATTGCCTCTTGTCTCAGACACTAGAAAGTGGAAGTTAAGGCCGGATTTTCACTCCCGGGTCGGGGGACAAAGAGACGGCAAAATTCCCGACTCCACCAACTCCAACTCTAAACATGTCAGTCCCAGATTCCGATGTGTGGTCCGGGGGTCGGGGGGTGTGGGTGGGTCGGACATGGTGCTGGGGGAAGGGGTGGTGGTGGGGGTGGGGGTGGTGGTGGGTATGGTGGGGGAGGGGGTGTGGGGGTGGGGGTCGGGGTGGTGGGGGTGGGTGTGGGTGTGGGTGTGGGGTTGGGGGTGTGGGTGGGGTTGGTGGTGGATGTGATGGTGTGGGTGGGGGTGGTGGGTGTGCGGGTGGGGAGGGAGTATTGGGGTGCTGGGGGTGGGGGTGTGGGTGGGGGTGTGGGTGGGGGTCGGTGTGGGGGTGTGGGTGGGGTTGGTGGTGGGGTTGATGGTGTGGGTGGGGGTGGTGGGTGTGGGTGTGGGGGTGGGGGTGGGGGTGTGGGTGGGGGTGGGGGTGGGGGTGGGGGTGGGGCTGGTGGTGGGGGTGTGGGTGGGGGTGGGGGTGATGGTGTGGGTGGGGGTGGAGGGTGTGGGGGTGGGGAGGGAGTACGGGGGTGTTGGGGTGAGGGTGTGGGTGGGGGTGTGGGTGGGGGTGGGTGTGGGGGTGTGGGTGTGGGTGGGGTTGGTGGTGGGGGTGATGGTGTGGGTGGGGGTGGTGGGTGTGGGGGTGGGGAGGGAGTATGGGGGTGTTGGGGGTGGGGGTGTGGGTGGGGGTGTGGGTGGGGGTGGGTGTGGGGGTGTGGGTGTGGGTGGGGTTGGTGGTGGGGGTGATGGTGTGGGTGGGGGTGGTGGGTGTAGGGGTGGGTGTGGGGGAGGGTTGGGCGTGGGGGTGGGTGTGGGGGTGGGGGTGGGGATTGGGGTGGGGGTGGGTGTGGGGTGTGGGTGTGGGTTGGGGGTGGGGCTGGTGTGGGTGTAGTGGTGGGGGAGGGGGTGATGTGGTCTAGAATAGCAGTCCGACTGGGTGACCCCAGAGCGGTGAGGGGTCAGGGGAGGGTCCGGTGGGGGTCGGGTCCCTCGGGCACCGATAAAAAGCGGGGCCTTCAGAAAGGCCCATTTGAGAGGTGGGTGGTCAATGGTGAAGTCCCTGTGCCTCGGGGGAGACGTCGTCGTCTTGTCAGGCGAGTGTCCGACTGTAAACTCTGTCCGCCTGTTACCTGAGCCTGGAACCTTCGGCCCATCATGGGCTTTCCCATCAATGGTGAAGTCCCTGTGGGGGAGGGGCAGTCCCTTGAGTAATGGTGGGGACAATGGACGAGCTTCTTTATGTGGGAGGGTCTCCCCAGGGATTGGCTGAGAGCAATTGGGAGATGGGAGGAGCTTATGAGAATCTGTTTTTACACAAGGAGCGTCTGGCGATGACCCCGCCCCACACAGGGGCAGCCCTGGTTACATGGCCACGCCCCCCAGCTGCTCTGTCATTGGCCACTTCCTCACCCTCATCCCTTCCAGAATCTTCCACACGGACAGAGGCTCCTCCTCCCCCTCCCCCTCCTCATCCCCCTCCTCATCCCCTCCTCATCCCCTCCTCATCCCCTCCTCATCCCCCTCCTCATCCCCCTCCTCATCCCCTCCTCATCCCCCTCCTCATCCCTTCCTCCTCATCCTCCCTCCTCACCCCCTCCTCATCTCCCCTCCTCATCCACCTCCCTCATCCCCTCCTCATCCCTCCTCATCTCCTCATCGTCCCCTCCTCATCCTCCCTCCTCATTCCCTTCTCATCCCCCTCCGCATCTCCCTCCTCATCTCCCCCTCATCCCCTCCCCCCTCCTCATCCCCCTCCTCATCCTCCTCCTCATCCCCCTCCTCATCCCCTCCTTATCCCCTCCTCATCTCCCTCCTCATCTCCCTCCTCATCTCCCTCCTCATCTCCCTCCTCATCCCCTCCTCATCCCCCTCCTCATCTCCCTCCTCATCTCCTTCCTCATCCCCCTCCTCATCCCCCTCCTCATCCCCCTCCTCATCCCCCTCCTCATCTCCCTCCACATCCCCTCCTCATCTCCCTCCTCATCTCCCCCTCCTCATCCACTCCTCATCTCCCTCCTCATCCACCTCCTCATCTCCCTCCTCATCCCCTCCACATCCCCTCCTCATCTCCCTCCTCATCTCCCCCTCCTCATCCACTCCTCATCTCCCTCCTCACCCACCTCCTCATCTCCCCCCTCATCCACCTCCTCACCCCCTCCTCATTCCCCTCCTCATCCCCTCCTCATCCCCCTCCTCCTCCCCCTCCTCATCCTCCTCCTCATCCCCCTCCTCATTCCCCTCCTCATCTCCCTCCTCATCTCCCCCTCCTCATCCTCCTCCTCATCTCCCTCCTCATCCCCCTCCGCATCCTCCTCCTCATCCCCCTCCTCATCCCCCTCCTCATCCCCTCCTCATCTCCCTCCTCATCTCCCCCTCCTCATCCACTCCTCATCTCCCTCCTCATCCACCTCCTCATCTCCCCCCTCATCCGCCTCCTCACCCCCTCCTCATTCCCCTCCTCATCCCCTCCTCATCCCCCTCCTCCTCCCCCTCCTCATCCTCCTCCTCATCCCCCTCCTCATTCCCCTCCTCATCTCCCTCCTCATCTCCCCCTCCTCATCCTCCTCCTCATCTCCCTCCTCATCCCCCTCCGCATCCTCCTCCTCATCCCCCTCCTCATCCTCCTCCTCATCCTCCTCCTCATCCTCCTCCTCATCCCCCTCCTCATTCCCCTCCTCATTCCCCTCCTCATCCCCCTCCTCATCCATTTTGCAAACGAACGGAAGCTTCAACCTCCTCCGCGACCTCCATCACCTCGAAGCACCAGGGTCACCATCACCTGCAAGTTCCCCTCGCAGCCACACACCACCCTGACTCGGAGCTATACCGCCATTCCTTCCCTGTCACTGACGCCATTCAGCCCTATCGAGCCTGATGCACAGGAACAGGAAGAGGCCATTCAGCCCCTCTAGCCTCCTTCTCTATTTGACTAGATCACGGCCGATCTGTATCTTAACCCTATCCACCCGCCTCGGTTCCGTGACCCTTAACCCCCCCCGACCCAACAAAAATCTCTCAATCTCAGTTTTGAAATTTACAATTGACCCCTCCCAGTCTCGACAGCTTTTTCTGGGGGAGAGAGTTCCAGATTTCCACCCCCCCGACTTTGTGTGAAGAAGTGCTTCCTGACATCACCCCCTGAACGGCCTGGCTGCAATTTTAAGTTTCTGCCCCCTTGTTCTGGACCCCCCCTCACCTCACCCCCACCATCGGGGGAAATTGTTTCTCCTTATCGACCCCATCGAATCCTTTAATCATCTTAAACCCCTCGATTAGATCACCCCTTAATCTTCGAGACTCGAGGGAACACAAGCCTGGTCTGTGCAACCTGTCCTCGGGATTTAACCCTTTCAGCCCCGGGATCGTTCTGGTGACTCTGGGCTGCAGCCCCTCCGAGGACAATATCCCCTCCCTGAGGAGCAGGGTCCAGGACTGAACCCAGTGACTACAGGTGGGGTCTGAGAGAAGCTTTAGAAAACTGTGCCGCACACTTCAAAAACTTCTTAAATTCAACCCTGTATCGAGTGCCTTAGAATACTGGGGCCAATATTTACCCCCAACTAACATCCCTAAAAACAGATGATCTGGGTCATTCTCACATTGCTGTTTGTGGGAGCTTGCTGTGCGCAAATTGACTGTGGTGTTTCCTACATTACAACGGGGATCCGCACGTCAAAGATAGTCCTTCATTCCCTGAGAAATGTTTTTGAACAGTGGATGCTGTTGAAACGTAGGAAACAGGGCAGACATTTTCTGCACAGCAGGATCCCACAAACAGCAGTGGGATACAGACCCAGAACATCTGTTCTTTTTAATGATGTTGGTTTAGGGATAAATATTGGTCCCAGGACACTGGGGATAACTACCCCACCCGACACTGTACCCTCCCCCTACACTTCACCCAGAAAGTGTCCATGGGGTTTTTGACATCCATCCGAGGTGTCCACTCTGTGCCTGTTCCAGGATCTTGAGGCTCAAGACCCAACATTGGGTTCACTTTGAGCCTATCCAATCGGGCACAGGGACTGTTCCCACAAACTGCCAGGACCTGTCTTAAGGCTATTGTTCCCTCTCGGCATGAGAGGGATGATGGGTTGAAGGTCATCTTTCACCCGAATCCTGTCTTAACAACATTGTAAACGCAGTAGGAAAAATCCCACTGGCCTCTTGTATCTTAACAACATCGTAAACATGACCTAAAGAATCCCCTGGTCACCCCTGAGTGTTTCTAATATTGTAAACACAGTGGGCATATTTCCTCCAGCCTCTGAGAGGTAAAACTATGACACTAGAGCACCGCCACTGGCAGGAGGGTGTAACTACAGTGTGACATGTTTACATGGGAATGTTACATTACAAATGAAGGTACATGATTGTAAATAATGAAAAGGGCATGTGATAACAGGAAATGGTGCCTTGGAGAATGGAATTATTCACCAGAGAATGGTATTTCATTTGAAAAAAAATTACAGAAATGTCTGAGCATTTTAATTGCTTGTTTTTTATATTCATTTATGGGATGTGGGTGGCACTGTCTAGGCCAGAATTATTGCCCATCCCTAATTGCCCTTGAGAAGGTGGTGGTGAGCTGCCTTCTTGAACTGTTGCAGTCCATGTGGGGCAGGTACACCCACAGTGCTGTTAGGGAGGGAGTTGCAGGATTTGGACCCAGTGACAGTGAAGGAACGGCCGATATATTTCCAAGTCAGGATGGTGAGTGACTTGGAGGGTAACTTCCAGGTGGTGGTGTTACCATGTATCTGCTGCCCTGTACTTCTAGATGGTAGTGGTCGTGTGTTTGAAGGTGCTGCCTAAGGAGTCTTGGTGAGTTCCTGCAGTGCACCTTGTAGATGGTACACACTGCTCCTACTGTTCATCGGTTGTGCAGAGAGTGGATCTAGTGGGGCTGCTTTGTCCTGAGTGGTGTTGAGTTTATTGAATCTTGTTGGAGCTGCACTCATCCAGGCAAGTGGAGAGTCTTCCATCACGCTCCTGACATGTGCCTTGAAGGTGGTGGACAGGCTTTGGGGAGTCTGGAGTGAGTTACTCACTGCATGATTCCCAGCCTCTGACCTGCTCTTGTAGGCACAGTGTTTTTATGGCTAGTCCAGTTCAGTTTCTGGTCAATGGTAACCCCCAGGATGTTGATAGTGGGGGATTCAGCAATGGTAATGCCATTGAACATCAAGGGGCGATGGTTAGATTCTCTCTTATTGGAGATGGTCATTGCCTGACACTTGTCAGCGCAAGCCTGGATATTGTCCAGGTCTTGCTGCATTTGGACAAGGACTGCTTCAGTATCTGAGGAACTGTGAATGGTGCTGAACATTGTGCAATCATCAGTGAACATCCACACTTCTGTCCTTATGATGGAAGGAAGGTCATTGATGAAGCAGCTGAAGATGGTTGGGCCGAGGACACTACTCTGAGTAACTCCTGCAGTGATGTCCTGGAACTGAGATGATTGACCTCCAACATCCACAACTATCTTCCTTTGTGCTGGGTATGGCTCCAACCAGTGGAGAGTTTTCCCTCTGTTATGATGTGGTAGATGATGTGTGCCAGGGGGACCAAATCCACAAGGGAAACTTGGTCACACTATCACAACGGTTTTGCAATTTGTATTTATTATGAGATGTGTGACCTGAATTCAGGAGTAATGTGTCAACCAAGACATTTAGAGATCTTAAAAATTAAATTTCAATATTTATTAACAAAATACAAGATTTCAAGCACACACATAAGGCCACGGTTACTATTATAACAAATCCTAAACTTCCTAATTAACCTTGAAGATGGTGGACAGGCGTTGGGAAGTCTGGAAGTGAGCAGTAAAACTCCTTTTAGGCAATAATCCAAAGTAGATTTTAGACTTAAAAACAAAACCAGCAAGTTAACACAGAACACACTTGAGAGTGGATTTGCAAATGGCTTTCCCGAACTACAGTCACTGAATATAACAGACCTATGAACAAATGCCTGGAGGCTTCTTCAAGGCTGATTCACACACTCTTGTTAGATTTTACATGGTCCCCAAAATAGCCTTTCATTCTCCTTTGTTTATGTTTCTCTCTCTTTGATATGTAAATTTCATTGTTCCATATGTCTTTGGAATTATACATTTCCCATAATATAAAAATTTTAATGCTGCCAATGTTGTCAATAACCTTTGGGGAAAAATAAAAACACTGCTTAACCTTACTTATCGGCCTCGTTGTAAACAGACCAACAGCCCTTTGAAATTCAAACAATCCCGTCACTTATCTAAAAATGCAAATTCCCTTCACACATTACAGCCTCCATGTTCACTCATTAGCATTTCATGTACATTTCTACACCTAGCTTCTTTTGATAATCTCAAACTTGCAGTCTACCTGACTCCAGATATAATTAAGCCACACAGACAGACCCATCTACACTCACACCCATAAACCTAGTTTACAACAAACCAGGAAAATATTATGTAAATTATTATACTTTCGTCGCACCCCTGATTCCCATTGACTCCAGTTTTGCTCGGGATCCTAGATGCCACACTCGGTCAAATGCAGCCTTGATGTCAAAGGCAGTCACTCTCACCTCACCTTGTATTAACAGATGTAACATTATACATAATTCATAAGCTTCTCACAATCTTTTACAGCATGGAAAAAGGTGCAGCATTCAGAAAGCTCACTCAGAACAGATAAAAAAAAAGTTCAGCAACATCATATTTCTGTTCATTACTATTTGGCCATGTTGGCTGCACACACCCCACAGCCTCGGTCCCTGTTTCACACTCAGTTTTTCTGGAACCTGATCTGTGCGTATTCCGTGTCCTCGCTCCTGTGCACAGTCCTGTCACCGCTGGGCAGCTTTGAAAAGTTGATGTTGGCGTAGAGAAGCTCGTCTGGTTTGTCGGGGTTCCCATGTCCAGCATCGCCTCCGACTGGACCTTCAGAGAGATCCCGGGGAGCTGGGGTCTCCCCCTCACTAGTTGTGTCTCTGGTTGTGTCCTGGGGCTCAGTAATCAGCACGTTCTGTTTACGCTACAGAGAAATGGAAACAGAAGATATCCTCACATCATTTACAGGCACTGATAGGGTTAAATTATTGTGCAGACTCGTTTAATTCTCTCTCTCATATCGTATAAAAGAAACCACCTAGGGCAGTGCAGCACTCCCTCAGTACTGACCCTCCAGCAGTGCAGCACTCCCTCAGTACTGACCCTCCGACAGTGCAGCACTCCCTCAGTACTGACCCTCCGACAGTGCAGCACTCCCTCAGTACTGACCCTCCAACAGTGCAGCGCTCCCTCAGTACTGACCCTCCAACAGTGCAGCACTCCCTCAGTACTGACCCTCTGTCAGCGCAGCACTCCCTCAGTACTGATCCTCCGACAGTGCAGCACTCCCTCAGTACTGACCCTCTGTCAGTCTCACACTCAATCGGTAATGGCTCTGGCGAGTGACGGCTTGGATTCTGCACTCAGGTGCCTGGTGTGAGGCTCAATAACATGAACCTTGTAATCAGAGAGAGGATGAGAGAGAGGGATAGAGGAGGGATAGAGACAGAGTGTTATTAATCTATTAATGTTTGTATTGTAATTGCAAACTGTCTTTTTAAACAGAGATTTAGTCTGTGTGTTTGTCTGTGTGTATTTTAATTGGATTAAAGCCAGCCAGTCTGTGTGCTTTGATGTATAGTAGTTTTGAGATGTAAACAAAGAGGTAAAGTGGTAATTTGCATTTTTAAATAAAGCATTCAAAGCCTGAGAGTGAAATCTTAAACCAATCAACGTTTATATTACTAATAAAATTGATACGATGAAAGGGGATTTATTGTTATATGGAGTTCAAAGGTCCTGATGATACATTGCGAATTTACCTTCAAAGAGAAGCCATAAGACTAAGACATAGGAGGAGAAATTAGACCATTCGGTCCATCGAGTCTGCTCCACCATTCATACATGGCTGATATGTTTCAAAAACCCCATTCTCCCACCTTCTCTCCTAACCTTTGATCCCCTTACCAATCAAGAGCCTATCAATCTCCATCTTCTTTACACTCAAGCGCTGGGTATAACTTGAGCAGTTTTGTGTGTGCAGAGCAGAGGCTTGTAACATCAAAGCAGCTGTAAGCCTACACCTGTCTGCAAAGGAACCAAAGTGAAAGGAACCTCATTTGGAATTTGTGAGGGGAAAATGCTTTGCCTGGAATCTGCTTAAAGTCTATGGGTTGTCTTAGAGGAGATTAGTTTGGGAATTTGTTAAAAAGTTATGATAGTACTAGCTTGTAGACATGTGCATATGTTTAACTTGTGTAAATTAATAAATGTCTCATGTAGTTTGATATAAACCCATCTCGAGAACTGGTGGTCTTATTCCTGAATTTAGAGCTGCATCTCAAACATTCCACTGGGAAATATAGGTTATGACAGTTGTTTAAAGTTTCCCTCTGGGATTTTAAACAACAGCCTTTACCAGTTGCTGTGTCATAACAGAGAGACAGCACGATACTGAACCATTGCTGACTCCACAGGTACAAATCAGTGGGTAACTGGGCTGGGAATCTGGGACACGTGTTGTCTACACACTGAGATTGAAGCTTTGGAGTGAGTGTAAACAGCTCCTGTACCTGGTGCTTCACAGAGAGTGAACTGGGGGTCAATGCAATGTCACTGGTCCCTGAAACTCTCTCCTCCATCGCTGTCTTTCTCCTGAAATAACACAATATCACACTGTGGTTATCATATAGCAGAGAGTCAGTGCAGCACAGACACAGAGCCCACTGTAACCTTACACCAACGACTGGACTGTCTCTTTGAATCACTTCTGCACAAAGCACAGAATCAAGAAGCTTGACACCATCCAGGACAAAGCAGCCCAATTGATCGACACCCCATCCACCACATTAAACATTCACTCCCTCCACCACAAACACACAGTGGCAGCAGTGTGTGTACCATCTACAAGATGCACTGCAGCAACTCAGCAAGGCTCCTTCAACAGCACCTTCCAAACCCGCGACCTCTACCATCTAGAAGGACAAGGGCAGCAGACACATGGGAACACCACCACCTGGAAGTTCCCCTCCAAGTCACTCACCATCCTGACTTGGAAATATATCACTGTTCCTTCACTGTCGCTGGGTCAAAATCCTGTAACTCCCTCCCTAACAGCACTGTGGGTGTACCTACACCACATGGACTGCAGCGGGTCAAGAAGGCAGCTCACCACCACCTTCTCAAGGGCAATTAGGGATGGGATTAATGCTGACATCACCAGTGACAGACACATTCGATGAAAGAATTAAAAATCACACAGCTCAATGTATTTATTGTGAGCCTGCTGCACACACACCCTGTCGAAGGAGCCTTTGTGGTTCCATTCTTAATCGAAGCAGATCAGAGTTACTACAACAACTTGCATTTATATAGCACCTTCAATGTAGCAAAATGTCCCAAGGCTCATCCGGGGATTGTTAGTCACATCTTTACCTGACTCTGAGGCACATGAGGAGATATTAGGGACAGGAGACCAACAGCTGAGTCAACAAAGTCAGTTATTAATGGGCATCTTAAAGGAGGAGCTGGAGATAGAGAATGAGAGACAGACACAGAAAGAAGGACAGAGACAGGGAGGGAGAGAGAGAGAGAGAGACAGAGAGAGAGACAGTGAATCTCTGTCCCCAATGCCTCAGCATCCAGTCCTCTCTGGAGAAGCATTTCATTCCAAACCACACCAACCGCAGCCCAATTCCATCCCTTCCTCCCTCTCCACCCTCTCCCCCAGTGGGTTGTTTCCTGTTCCCAGGAATCTCAATCCCTACCCCCACCCCCACACCTCCTCACTCACTCTCCCCATTTCTCATTCAGTTATGCTCGAACCTGATCTGTGCGTATTCTGTCTCCTCTTCCCTGTGGACAGACCCATCACCACTGGACATCCTCAAGACTTGGGGATTGGCGTATAGAAACTCTTCAGTTTTGTTGGGGTTCCCATGTACAACATCGCCTCCCACTGCACCTTCAGAGATACCCCGGGGAGCTGGGGTCTGCCCCTCGCCAGTTGTGTCTCTGTTTGTGTTCTGGGGCTCAGTAATCAGCACGTTCTGTTTACCCTACAGAGAAATGGAAACAGAAGATACCGTCACATCATTTACTGGCACAGATAGGGTTAAATTATTGTGCAGCCTCGTTAGTGTCAGTCATGTCTCAGTGGGTCTAAGCCTCTCTCTCATGTCACATGAAAGATATCACCTATGGCAGTGCAGCACTCCCTCTGTACTGACCCTCCGACAGTGCAGCACTCCCTCAGTACTGACCCTCCGACAGTGCAGCTCTCCCTCAGTACTGACCCTCCGACAGTGCAGCGCTCCCTCAGTACTGACCCTCCGACAGTGAAGCGCTCCCTCAGTACTGACCCTCCGACAGTGTAGCACTCCCTCAGTACTGACCCTCTGTCAGTCTCGCACTCCCTCGGTAATGGCTCTGGTGAGTGACGGCTTGGATTCTGCACTCAAGTGTCTGGTGTGAAGCTCATTAACATGAACCTTGTAATCAGAGAGAGGATGAGAGAGAGAGAAAGAGAGAGAGAGAGAGAAAGGGACGTAGGGATAGAGAGAGAGACTGTCATGATGCGATTAATGGATATCATGTTATTGGAAATTATTTTTATTCACATAGGGGTTTAGTCTGTGGGTGTGTCTGTGTGTGTTTTAATTGGATTAAAGCCAGCCAGTCTGGGTATTTTGATGTATAGTAGTTTTGAGATGTAAACTGAGGGATAAAAATGCAATTTGCATTTTTAAACAGAGCATTCAAGGCCTGAGAGTGAAATCTTAAACCAATCAACATTTATTTTATTGATAAAATTGATACTATGACAGAGGATTTATTGTTAGAAGAGATGGAGTTCAAATGTCCTGATGATACAATGAGAATTTACATCCAAAGAGAAGCGCTGGATATAACTTGAGCAGTTTTGTGTGTGCAGAGCAGAGGCTTCTAACATCAAAGCATCTGTAAGCCTACACCTGTCTGCAAAGGAACCAAAGTGAAAGGAACCTCATTTGGAATTTGTGAGGTGAAAATGCTTTGCCTGGAATCTGCTTAAATTCTATGGGTTATCTTAGAGGAGATTAGTTTGGGAATTTGTTAAAAAGTTATGATAGTACTAGCTTGTAACCATGTGCATATGTTTAACTTGTGTAAATTAATAAATGTCTCATGTAGTTTGATATAAACCCATCTCGAGAACTGGTGGTCTTATTCCTGAATTTAGAGCTGCATCTCAAACATTCCACTGGGAAATATAGGTTATGACATTTGTTTATAGTTTCCCTCTGGGATTTTAAACAACAGCCTTTACCAGTTGCTGTGTCATAACAGAGAGACAGCATGATACTGAACCATTGCTGACTCCACAGGTACAAATCAGTGGGTAACTGGGCTGGGAATCTGGGACACGTGTTGTCTACACACTGAGATTGAAGCTTTGGAGTGAGTGTAAACAGTTCCTGTACCTGGTGCTTCACAGAGAGTGGACTGGGGGTCAATGCAATGTCACTGGTCCCTGAAACTCTCTCCTCCATCGCTGTCTTTCTCCTGCAATAACACAATATCACACTGTGGTTATCATATAGTAGAGAGTCAGTGCAGCACAGACACAGAGCCCACTGTAACCTTACACCAATGACTGGATTGTCTCTTTAAATCACATCTGCACAAAGCACAGAATCAAGAATCTCGACACAATCCAGGAAAAGCAGCCCGATTGATCGACACCCCATCCACCACATTAAACATTCACTCCCTCCACCATGAACACACAGTGGCAGCAGTGTGTGTACCATCTACAAGATGCACTGCAGCAACTCAGCAAGGCTCCTTCAACAGCACCTTCCAAACCCACGACCTCTACCATCTAGAAGGACAAGGGCAGCAGACACATGGGAACACCACCACCTGGAAGTTCCCCTCCAAGTCACTCACCATCCTGACTTGGAAATATATCACTGTTCCTTCACTGTCGCTGGGTCAAACTCCTGGAACTCCCTCCCTAACAGCACTGTGGGTGTACCTACACCACATGGACTGCAGCGGGTCAAGAAGGCAGCTCACCACCACCTTCTCAAGGGGCAATTAGAGATGGGCAATTAATAGCGGCCTCACCAGTGACAGCCACATTCAATGAAAGAATTTAAAATCTCACAGCTCAGGAGGAAGCCACTCAGCCCATCGTGCCTGTGCTGGCCCTTTGTAAAAACTGTCCAATTAGTCCTAAGCAAATGTTTATATTAAAATCAAGTTAAATCTTCAGACTTACTTTCTCACACAGATGAAGATGAAGATTCCAGCCAGTAAAACACTCAACATGATCCCAGCCGTGAGCAATCCTACTGTCCATTTACTGGAGTCTCTACCTGTAAAAACAGCCATTAATTACTGCACTACAGGTTTAGAATGATGCTCCGATGTATCTCGAGAAGCGATACACTCACTCAATGTTTAAATACTCATTCTCGGGCAATGCTGACATTTATTGTCCATCCCTCGTTTCCTCTTGAGAAGGTGGTGGGGAGTCTTCCTCCTGAACCACTGGTTTGACCCAAACTGGGAGAGCAGTTCAGAGGGCAGGTAAGAGTTAACCATGTTGGTGTTTGAGACTGGAGTCACATACACACCCAGACCTGTTCAAATGGACAGGTTTCCCTCTCTAAATGTGTAATTATATCTTTAATTTCTATATATATGTATCAAATAACCTCAGTAAAATAATCAATTATCACCTCATTTTCACGCTATTGTTTGTGGGATCTTGCTCTGCACAAATCAGCTGTTGCGTTTCTCGATGTAATCTATGTAACATTTATATATAATTTTTCTCGATGTAATCTATGTAATATTTATATATAATATTTAGTCGTTTGGGAGGAGAACCTGAGTATTGCTGAGAAAGGACATTTTGTCAAAGCTTTCTGTCTTGCACCCAATGAAGCAGCTTATCTGGGGGAGAGAGTTCCAGATTTCCACTGCCCTTTGTGTGAAGAAGTGCTTCCTGACATCACCCCCTGAACGGCCTGGCTCCAATTTGACCAAGTGTTGCCATTGTCACATGAGGTCAGGTGATTCAAAGCTTGGTCAAAGGGGTAAGTAGTAAAGAGCATCTTAGAGGAGGTAGAGAGAGAGGTGGAGAGGTTGAGGGAGGGAATTCTCGAGTTTAGGGATCAATCCAGCTGAGTGGAGATCGATCCTGAGCGAGTCTCTCACCTTTGACCCACAGATACATCTTGAACGTGGCTTCCCCGTGTGGGTTTTGAACCGAGCAGGATGCCATCACTCCTCCCTCATCCTGGGGTCTCATCAGGGTGAGGGAACCAGTCACCAGATGCCCATCTCTGACCTGCCACGACACAAAACCTCCGTGTGTTTGGTTACCACTGATGTTGGCACTGGGCAGTTGCCAGGTGAGGTCTCCGGGTGGGTTGGAGTTGGCCACACAGACGCAGGTGACCCTCTCTGACCTCCGAGTGCACTCCGACTGCTGGGAAATCTCCGGCTTATCTGAGGAGGGAAGGACAACAATGAGACAACGTCAGAGCAAAGTTAGAGCGTAAGATAGAATCTTCACACTGAAACACTCATTCCTGCCTTTGATACCTCTGCACTTGACTATCCCAACACTCTCCTGCCCGACCTCCCATCTTCCACTCTCCATAAACATCAGCTCATCCCAAACTCTGCTGTCCTCATGTCCTAACTCACACCGAGTCCCGTTCACACATCACTCCCTGTTGGTCACTGAGCTACACTGGCTCCCGGTCCGGCAATGCCACAATTTTAAAATTCACATTGTTTCAAATTCCTCCTTACCCCCTCCCTATCTCTGTTACCTCCTCCAACCCCTATAACCCTCCCTATTTCTGTTACCTCCTTCAACACCTATAACCCTCCTTATCTGTGTAACCTCCACCAGCATCTATAACCCTCCATATCTCTGTAACCTCCTCCAACCCCCACAACCATCCCTATCCCTGTAACCTCCTACAGCCCCTATAAAACTCGCTAACTCCGCAACCACCTTCCATCCCTACGCCCCTCCCTACCTATGTAACCGCCTCCAGCCCCCACCACCCTCCCTATCTCTGTAACCTCCTCCAGCCCCCACAACCCTCCCTATCTCTGTAACTGCCTCCAGCCCCCACAACCCTCCCTATCTCTGTAATCTCCTCCAGCATCTACAACTCTCCGAGATCTCTGCGCTCCTCCAATTCTGGCCTCTTGACCATCCCCCGATTCCTATCGCTCCACCATTGGCGGCCGTGCCTTCATCTGTCTGGGCCCCGAGCTCTGGAATTCCCTCCGTAAAACTCTCCATTTCTATCTCTCTCCTCATTTCAGACACTCTTTGAAATCCGGCCTCTTTCTCTGAGCTTTCAGTCCCTGTTCTAATATCTCCTTATGTATCTCGGAGAGGCACAGGGTGAAAAAAGCAGGGAGGTGATGCTAGTTATGCTAAACCACAGCAAGGAAGCTGCCCTCGGACAGAAAGTGTTTGAGTTTTAAGCAGAGACAGGGGGAGTAAAATGCTTACATTGTACGTTCAGGTGGGTGATGTTGGAGGTGCTGTTACCCACTGGGTTCCTCGCTGTGCAGTAGAAACCTGCATCATTCTCCCGTGTTACAGGAGTGAAGGAGAGAGAGCGGCTACTTGTGTTTAACTGGGTGCTGGTGTTCCCCTCGATCCTGAACCAGGTGTAATGAGATATCGGTGGGACACTTTCACTGGAGCAGGTTAATGTGATATTGCTTCCCTCTCTTATCCCACCTGAGGATCTGCTGATGGACACCATGGTCTCCTGTGGGGGATCTGGAACAAGGGCAGAGAACAATCAGCAGGTAATCCCCACACCCCACAGCTCTCCAAAATCTCTGCGCTCCTCCAATTCCGACCTCTTGCACATTCTCCCATTCCCATCTCTCCACCATTGGCGGCCATGCCTTCAGCTGCCTGGACCCTAACCTCTGGAATTCCCTCCATCATTTCTCACCTCCTTCGGACAAAATCTGACCCCGAGTCAATTTTGCTTCCAATTTTCCCCCCTCTATCATTCTCACAGGGTCCATCACTGATACTTCCCTTCCCTTCCTTGATCTCCCTGTCTCAACTTCTGGTGATACACTGTCCACCAATATCCATTACAAGCCCACTGACCCCCACACAGACCTCGAATTCAGTTCCTCACACCCCTCTTCCTGTAAGGACTCCATCCCATTCTCTCAGTTCCTTCGCCTCCAGCGTATCAGATCCGATGATGCCACTTTCCAAAACAGCCCTTCTGACATGTCTTCCATCTTCATTAACCGAGGTTTCACATCCACGGTGGGTGACAGGGCCCTCAACCGTGACCGGCCCATCTCCTGCGCATCTGCCCTCACACCTTCCTCTCCCTCCCAGAACCATGATAGGTTCCCCCTTGTCCTCACTTTTCACCCCACCAGCCTCCGCATTCAAAGGATCGTCCTCCGCTATTTCCCCCAACTCCAGCATGATGCCACCACCAAACACATCTTCCCTTCACTCGCCTGTCGGCATTCCATAGGGAACATTCCTTCCAGGACACCCTGGTCCACGCGTCCATCATCCCCAACAACTCATCCCCCTCTCACGGCACCTTCCCATGCAATTGCAGAAGTTGCAACACCTGCCCCTTCTCTTCCTCTCTCCTCTCCATCTGTATAGTGCCTAGTCACAAGATGAGGTGATGTTTGTGTGAGTGTGAGAGTGTGTGTGTGTGTGTGTTGCTGTGTGTTAGTGTGTGTGTTGCTGTGTGTGAGCATGTATGTGTGTGTTAGTGTGTGTGTGAGCATGTATGTGTGTGTTTGTGTGTGTGTGTGTGTGTGTGTTGCTGTGTGTGTGTGTGTGTTGCTGTGTGTGACTGTGTGTGTTGCTGTGTGTGAGCATGTGTGTGTGTGTTTGTGTGTGTGTGTGTGTTTGTGTGTGTGTGTTGCTGTGTGTGTGTCTGTTTGTGTGTGTGTGTGTGTGTTGCTGTGTGTGTGTGTTTGTGTATGTGTGTGTGTGTGTGAGTGTGTGTGTGCGCTTGTGTGTGTGTGTGCGCTTGTGTGTGTGTGTGTGTGTGTGTGTGTGTGTGTGTGTGTGTGTGAGTGATGTTGAAGTTTGCATTAACTCACATTCCACAGTGATGGTTATGAACCCCTCCACTGCTCCATGTTCATTCTCTGCCACACACTGATAATCTCCAGTGTCCCTGGATGTAACATGAGGAATCACCAACCACAGCTCATTGTTGGAACTTGTTCTGTTCATTGGGACATTAAGATGTCGCCACGTCAGGTTAGAAGCTGGGAAGCTCTCGACAGAGCAGATTATCACTGCAGAATTCCCCTCAATTATATTGATTGATGAAGCATTAATCACATCAAGAGAAGCAATTGAGAGATTCTGTGGTGCGTCTGAAAACAAATAAAGATCAGTTGCTTACATTGACTCTGAAGCACTTTGCGAGACTCTGAGAATGTGAAAGGTGTGACATCAATGAAGGTTCCTTCACCACAAAGCACATAATCCAGGCAGACACTTCAGTTCAGCACTGAGGGAGTGCTGCACTGTCGGACGGTCAGTGCTGAGGGAGAGCTGCACTGTAGCAGGTGCAGTGCTGATGGAGTGCTGCACAGTCAGACTGTCAGTTCTGATTGAGAACTGCAATGTGAGAGGGACAGTACTGAGGCAGCATTGCACTGTTAGAGAGTCAATAATGAGGGAGTGCTGCACTGTAGGTGGGTCAGTACTGAGGCAAACACACTGTTGGCTGTATACTTCAGGCCCTCTATGGTCAAGTGGAGCACCATGTACCTTTAAGAGAATGCAAGCGGACTAACCATGTGACAGTACTGAGCAATCATTGGACAGGTTGGGCTACTGGTTAACTGTATTTCTCCAGCTGGAGGTGGTTGTGGGGGTGCGCAAGGATTCAGTGTTCAGTCCTCTGCTGCAATAAATAATCACAGTTTGTTCTTATGTCTGCCTTTGTCCGTTATTGATAGTAAGAATCAACTAGCGAGTGTATATGAAGGTGTGCAATTCGAGTTTAGTCGACTGGTGAATTCAGAGACTCAAGACATAAAACAGGAGTTGAGGATGAACACAGCTAAAAACATAGCCCCTGAGTGAGGACCCACAATGCCAGCGAGCAGAACATTAGAAAGAGAATCTGTACGGAGGGTATAAAATAGGCTGCAGTCAGAGCAGGGAGCAGTGCTGCACTTAGAATTTGGGGAAAAAACCCTGCAGAATCGTGATCACAGGGATCCCACCAAAACTCAAAGAGAGCACGAAACCCAGCACAGAAAAGACAAGAGCGACAGAGAGGGAGTTAACAAAGAGGTGACAGCTCTTAAAGCAACAATACATTTCAAGAGGTACATGCAAGAACAATGGCTGTGGACACAATGTTATAAGAGACCCCAGAGAGCGGGTAACTCTGCGGAAGGTAAAAGATGAATCGATCGACGGCAGTGAAGGAAGCTGCAGTAAGACAAACACCTGAATTGGTCATTAACTGGGAAGACATCGGAAGCGCTGCCCCCTTGCAGTCGTTGACGATGCTGCAGTTCCGGCGTGTCGATCCATTCAACCCCATTTCAGGTGACTGGTCTCAGTGTGTCGAACGCCTAGTGTTCTTTTTTACCGCTAATGACATCACGGGAGAGGAGAAGAAGACGGGGATTCCTGTATCCACATGTGGGAGCAAAACGTCCGTGCTGATTCTCAGCCTCACGTCACTGACCATCTCCGACTCAAAGACTTTCAACGAGTGAATAAAAATTGTTCTAAACCACCTGAGACTACAGCCCTCAGTTACTATTCAGCACTTCATTACCCATATCAAACCCTCACCCTACCGCCCAGCATCGAACGGCAGGGCTGAGCAGGGCATCCAAACCTTTAAATCCAGGGTGAAAAAGATGGAAGGGGATTCCATCGGCACGAGATTGTCCCGGTTCCTCTTCACAAACTGGGCCAGGCCACAAACAATGACCAGCATTGGCCCTGCAGAACTACTAATGAAGAGACATCTCCCCACCCACCTGACCCTTATCCAGCCGAATTTAAAGGGGAGGCTGGAGAAAAGCCAAGAGACGCACGATGGTCATGGTGGGAAAGAACTTTCACTGTGGGTGTTGCAGTCCTCGCGATGAACTATGGAGATGGGTCCAATTGGCTGTTAGGCGAGGTGAGTGCAGTAACTGGATCCCTCTCCTATCATGTATCAGTAAACGACACATGGATCATTTCCCCAAAATAACGCTGGTCCCACAAGAAGAAATGAAGTCTTCATCTACACTGGAGTCTGTGCCACATGTAGAGGACAGGTCCCAAAATTTGGAAGGAGAAACATGCGAGAAAGCCTCCTGAGAGACTTGATTTGTAAATGGTTATTAGTGTAATTAGTTCACTTGTTATTAAGTTTGTCAACTGCACTTTTTAAGTAAAGGGGGAAGGATGTGGTAAAGTGGAGTTCCATGTACAGTTAAGAGAATGCAAGTGGATAAACCATGTGACCATGGTGCCCAATCATTGTACAGTGCGGGCTACTGGTTAACTGTAAGTCTAGAGCTGGAGGTGGTTATGGGAGCATGCAAGAATTTAGTGCTCTGCCCTCTTGCAATAAATAATCAGCTTGTTCTAATGTCGGTCTCTCTTGGTTATTGATAGCGATCATCAACTAACAAGTGTATATGAAGGAGTGCAATTCGAGTTTACTCAACCAGTGAACTCATAGACTCAAGATATAAAACCAACAAACAGTCAGGGAGAGATGGACAATCCAACATGTGATCATATCTCAGAGATGTGTAAGAAAAATAAAGCAGTAATACTCGGAGATTTTAACTACCCAAATATTAACTGGGACAGCTTTAGTGTGCAAGGTAGGGAGGGAGAAAAATTCTGAAGTTGCATCCAGGAGAACTTTTTTAGCCTGTGCATTGAAAGCTCAACAAGGGAGGGGGCAGTTCTGGACCTAATATATGGAAAAGCGCCGGGGAAGTTGGAAAGCGTATCAGTAGGGGAGATACTGACTGGAACTCAATTGGATTTAGGACAGATATAGAGAAGGATACGTTTGTGCTGGGAATAAAAATTCTAAACTGGGGAAAGGCTAATTTTACTAAGATGAGATATGATTTGGCCCAAGTGGACTGGTAGAAGCTATTTGCAGATAAAACTGTGTCAGAGCAGTGGGAGGCATTCAAGGAGGGAATAGCGAGAGTACAGAGCAGATATATTCCTGTAAAGACAAAGAGAGAGAGCAAGTCTGGAGAACCCTGGAAGACAAGGAACATAAAGGTTAGGATTGAGAAAAAAGAGAAGCTTATGGCATATACTGAGGGCTCAATACAGCAGAGTCCCTAGAGGAGTATAAATAGTGCAGAGGGGAACTGAAAAAGGACATTAGGAAAGATAAGAGAGTGCATGAGAAAGCACTGGTGGGTAGAATAAAGGAAAACCCAGAGGGGTTTTTTAAATATGTAAAGAGCAAGAGAATAACTCGGTAAAGAGTGGGGCCGATTAGGGACCATCGAGGTAATGTGTGTGTGGACCTGGAAGACGTGGGTACACTCCTCAATGAATACTTTGCATCAGTCTTCACAATGGAAAAGGATGATGCAGGTATAACATCAGGGTGGAGGACAGTGAAATATGAGAGGAAATTAACACAGAGAGAGGAGGTACTAGTGGGTTTAGTGGCCTGAAAAGTGGATAAATCCACAAGCCCAGATGAGATGAATCCAAAGCTGTCGAGGGAGGAAAGGGAAGAGATATCAGGGGCCCTGGCAGTAATTTTCAAATCCTCTCTGGTAACAAGTGAGGTGCCAGAGGACTGGAGGACAGCTAATGTTGTCCCATTATTAAAAAAGGGAGGAAGGGATAGATCAGGAAATTACAGGCCAGTCAGTCTAACCTCGGTGGTGGGGAAGTTACTAGAAAGAATTCTGAAGGACAGAATGAATCTGCACTGGGAGAGACAAGGATTAATCTGGGATATTTAGCATTGATTTGTTAAGGGAAGGTCGTGTTTGACAAACTTGATCAGATCTTTTGAGGAGGTAACCAGGAGTGTTGATGAGAGTAATGCCTTTGATGTGGTCTACATGGGATTAGGAAGGCTTTTGATAAGGTGCCTCATGGCAGAGAGGCCAAGAAAGTAAGAGCCCATGGGATCCAAGGCAAAGTGGCACGTTGGATCCAATATTGGCTGAGGCAGGAAGCAGAGGGTGATGGTGGAGGGATGGTTCTGTGACTGGATGTCTGTTTCCAGTGGGGTTCCACAGGGGTCAGTGCTGGGGCCCTTGCTGTTTGTGGTGTATCATAAATGAAATGGACTTAAGTAAAGGGGGAATGATCATGACACAAATGGAATTCAACCTGGAAAAGTGTGAGGTGATGCACTTGGGGAGGGATTTGCTGACCAGCATGGACATGATGGGCTAAATGGCCTCCTTCTGTCCTGTAAGTGTCTATGAGTCTATGAGTCCATGATGCACTGTCGGAGAGTCAGTTGTAAGGATGTACTGCCTGTCAGGGGTCACTTTTTACCAGTTAAAGACCAATGGTCTGTTGGTCAACAAAATGCAGTATGTGGGAGCTTGCTGTGCACATTTTATACTATTCCAGCTAATGTAGAATGAAGAGTGTCCGTACTTACATAGCACAGTTAGTACGAGGGTCCGCTCCGATGAAACAGATGGATATCTCACTCTGCAGCTGAGAGTGTGTCCTTGGTGTTTGAGTGATGGGATCAGAGTCAGAACAGAAGTATAGATCAGAGTGACACCATGCTGAGTTACAGTGTTTGAGACTGATCCAGGTACGTCAGTGGGAGTGTCCCAGGTTAAGACAGGTGCTGCTGTTCCATTGCACATTGTGTTGAAGGTGCAGCTTACATCCACACGCTTTCCTGCAATAATTTCAGCAGGGAATATCGTGGGTTTATCTGTGAAATCTAACACACCGAGAATGGATCCTTTTAGAGAAATATAACATGAAGCATCAGTTCAAATAGAAACCATAGTCCCACAAGAGAAAGCACTTTTACAAGGATGATATCAGAACTGAGAGGTTACAATGATCATTTTAGAATTGTCTATTTTTACACTTGTTGAATCTCTGTCACTCAGCTTAATACATTTTCACTCAGTGACCCTTGATTTGACCAGACTGGATGAGGGTGGAGGAACAGCTCACAGCTCGGGGACAACAGACTCAGCATTTGGAAAAGGATATAGAGACACTGGAGAGGGTGGTAAAAAGCTTCACAAGGGTGATCTCAGCAATGTCGGGGTTTACCTGTCAGGAGAGGATGTACAGGCTGGGTCTCTGTTCTCTTGAACAGAGAAGGTTGAGGGGTGACCTCATTTAATCTTTGAAGTAATGAAAGGTTTTGATTGAGTAGACATGGAGAGACTGTTTCCACTCCTCACAATGAACAAAACCAGAGGCTGACAATATAAGATAGTCACTAATAAATCCAATGGGGAATTCAGGAGAAACTTCTTTACCCAGAGAGTGGGGAGAATGTGTGCTTCAAGAATCACTTCACTGGCTGTGAATCGATTTAGGATCGTCCTGAGGTGGTGAAAGGTGCTATAGAAATGCGAGACTTGATTTTGTATTTTGAAAGAAGGTTTCCAAATATAAGATGGGAACTGAGAGGTTACAACAATCAGCAGCAACTTTCCTATTTTCAAACTTGGTGGGGAATGTGTCACTGAGTTGAATACACTTTCACTCCCAGACCCTTGAATTGCCAACACTGGGGTGTGGGTGATGGAGCAGCCCACAGCTCATGGAACCCTGGCTCATCATTCTCACAGAGATCTGGGCCACTGATCCCATTGCTCTCTGTGGGAGCCTCCTGTGCACAAACTCACTGCCACGTTAGGCAGTGACTATACTTCAAGAATTTCTTCATTGTCTGTGAAGTGATTTCAAGTTTGTTGAGGTGGTGAAAGGCGCTATAGGAATGCAAGTCCTTCTTCTGTCAAATTGTTAGACTTTTAAACTGGATTAGGGAGATCGATGGGAGTGGATAACCTGATAACATTGATGGACACAGTCAACACATTTAATCATTGATATTAAAGTGAGTATTAGAGGTTGCTTTAGGACTGAACTGGAAGCGATCACCAGGTTATTGAGAATCAGACAGTGTGTTATAATAAGCTGTGTTTTGTGTTAATATGTAAATGTCACAGTTTGTGTTATTTCCCATTGAGTGTTGGATGTGAATTGTTGAGTAATTATAACAACGCACTTACCAGAAACGTGAAGCTGGGTTACAGGATAGTAGTTGTATCTATTCCTGCTGTCAAATTCTATTCTGAAAAAATAAGGTCCTGCATCTTCCAGTCTGATGTTGTTTATAATCAGGGAACAGTCGCCATCTTTCAGGTCTCCAGACAGCCGGGTCCAATGGTGGAACCGTGGTAACTCGTGACTGTGATCCTTGGAGTGAAAGGCTATGGGAGCCCGCAATTTGTATTTCTCCTTACTTAACCAGATTCCGACTCGTCGTTTGTTTTCAAAATGTGCTGGATAACTGTAATGACACGGAATCTGTACACACGAACCTTCCTGTGCTGTCACCTCTAGTGGAGTGTCACCTTTCCACTCTTGTGACAGTCCAACTGGAGAGAGAAATACCAATATTTAACCCTGGATCCTCATTTTCTAAGGAATCTCTTTGGATCCTCATTGTCTGAGGAGTCTCTTTGGATCCTCATTGTCTAAAGGATTATTTCTGATCCAAACCCCATATTGTTGTATTGTTGATTCCGATGCAGCATTGTAGACTGACTTGTCCCCAAGCTCAGCACTGACCCTACTCCAGCAAACACTGTGAAACACACTAACAAAGCACCTCTAACCTGAGCTCTGCATGTGTGAAGAGCAAAGACAAATATGCCAATTGAATACTGACACCTTTACACACGGACAGCTTTGTCTTCTTTCTCCCTTCCAGTTATCTTGCTCCCTTATTGAAGTTGCTATCATGGTGAGAATGGACAGGAAGTGTGATGCTGAACAGCTTGTCTATTCTAGGAGCTGCTGTGTTGTCTTCATGGGAAATTCTGATTAAAATCAGCAAAAGACAAAAATTTCAGGCCATTGCTGTCAGAGTCCTAGCCACAAGATAGATTTCATCCCCTGAGTTTTGTGTCCGATTTTCTACTCAAACTTTCACCTCCCCACACCCCCACCCCGACCCCACAAGTCACTCGCTGACCTACACTGGCTCCCAGTCCAACAACAACTCAATTTGGTTATTTTCACACTTGATTTCCAATCCCTCCATCACTCTGCTCCACTCACTATCTCTGCAACCTCCTCCAAATCTACAACCCTCTGAGATCTCTGCTCTCCTCCAATTCTGCTGTCAGAGAGGGAGTCAGTGTATATCAGTGAGCACAGGGGTGATGGGTGAATGGGACTTGGTGTGAGTTTGTACACTGGCTCACTGCTGAATCAGTTACCAATTATAGCTCAATAAGAATGATCTTTTACAAAGACTATTAACCATAAATCAGTCCAAGCTGATGGTGATATTACCTTGGAGAAGTGACAGGAGGAAGTAAGATTTCCCGATCATTGTCCACTCCCAGATATGCCATTCACTTCTCACTCTCAAACTCTGAAAGAGAAAGGAGTTAATGAGACCTCACCTCTTGTCCAAAGCTCTCGAGAGATCACAACATCTTTTAGACAATGTCTTCAAAGACTAATTTGATTCTCTGTGGGATGATAGGTGCTCTGCAGAGAGTTACTAGGCTTTCAGAAAGAAAAACAATGAAGGACTTGCATTTCTATAGCACCTTTCACCCTCTCAGAATATCCCTAAGCTCATGTCTCTGCACTTCCCTCATCCCTTGAGCTCGAAAGCTGTTCTGTACAACAGACTTGAGCCTCACACCTAGATCTCAATAATCAGTAGAAATCTTTCAAAGGAATCAATCATTGGAATCTGTCTTTAAAAAGTCACAACATCAACAAATGACGGTGTTGGTCGTAGAAGTGAATTCCAATCGTTCCGTTACTTACCCAGGACCTGTCCGACTGCTCACCTGGGGAGGAATTGCCCATACGCTCTGCTTGGGCTGAATGACCTCTTCCTGTGCTGCTCCCTCTGTGTATTTAATTAGAAAGGGTTGATGTGTCTCTGTGAAACAAAATGAGGAAGTAGCAAAGGACTGAGTAAACAGGCAGTAGGAATGAGTGCATAATACCACAATGTGTTACAACGTACTCAAACGTTTGACCTATTTATCATGACTCTGTGATGTTTCTCTTCTGTTGTTTGCTGTTTGGTAACGTCAGTTTTCTACCATGGCTCCGAGGTTTAATATTTAAATGTGCTGTTGGAGGGTAAATACTGAGCAAGTGCGGCCCCATCGGAGGGTCAGTACTGAGGGAGTGCTGCACTGTCAGAGGGTCAGTACTGAGGGAGTGCTGCACTGTCAGAGGGTCAGTACTGAGGGAGTGCTGCACTGTCAGAGGTTCAGTACTGAGGGAGTGCTGCACTGTCAGAGGGTCAGTACTGAGAAAGTACTGTACTATTGGAGAGTCAGTACTGAGGGAGTGCTGAACTTTCAGAAGGTCTGTACTGAAAGAGTACTGCACTGTCAGAAGGTCAGTACTGGGGTAGTGCTGCACTGTCAGAGGGTAAGTACTGAGGTAGTGCTGCACTGTCAGAGGCTCAGTACTGAGGTAGTGCTGCACTCTTGGATGGTCTGTACTGAGGTAGTGCTGCACTGTCAGAGGGTCAGTACTGAGGGAATGCTGCACTTTCAGAAGGTCTGTACTGAGAGAGTGCTGTACTGTTGGAGAGTCAGTACTGAGAGAGTGCTGTACTACTGGAGAGTCAGTACTGAGGGAGTGCTGCACTGTTGGAGGGTCAGTACTGAGGGAGTGCTGTACTGTCAGAGGGTCAGAACTGAGGGAGTGCTGCACTGTCAGAGGGTCAGTACCGAGGTAGTGCTGCACTGTCAGAGGGTCAGTACTGAGGGAATGCTGCACTGTCAGAGGGTCAGTACTGAGGGAGTGCTGCACTGTCAGAGGGTCAGTACTGAGGGATTGCTGCTCTGTCAGAGGGTCAGTACTGAGGGAGTGCTGCACTTTCAAAACGTTTGTATTGAGAAATTGCTGCACTGTCAGAAGGTCAGTACTGAGGTAGTGCTGCACTGTCGGAGCGTCAGTACTAAGGTAGTGCTGCACTCTTGGAGGCTCAGTACTGAGGGAGTGCTGCACTGTCAGAGGGTCAATACTGAGGGAGTGCTGCACTGTCGGAGGATCAGTACTAAGGTAGTGCTGCACTCTTGGAGGCTCAGTACTGAGGGAGTGCTGCACTGTCAGAGGCTCAGTACTGAGGGAGTGCTGCACTGTCACAGGATCAGTACTGAGGTAGTGCTGCACTGTCAGAGGGTCAGTACTGAGCGTGTACTGCACTGTCAGAGGGTCAGTACTGAGGGATTGCTGCACTGTCAGAGGGTCAATACTGAGGGAGTGCTGCACTCCCAGAGGGTCAGTACTGAGGGAGTACTGTACTGTCAGAGTGTCAGTACTGAGGGAGTGCTGCATTATCTAAAGAACATTGTACAAGATTCACAAAATTGCATCTACTGCCTTTGTCTCACTAACTTCATGTGTACAACAGGAATATTTCTCACTGTTTCTGAGCATCAAGGCAGCTTTGATATCACTCCACCCAATGGCAGGAGTGACTAACTACAATGTAACATGTTTACATGGGAAGTTTCCATTATAAAGATGGGCACAATGATTCATATGATTGCAAAATCGTCACAACATGAAGTAATGTCGTTGAGCCCAGATTTTGCAGCAAAATGAGAATTTTAATCTATAAATAGCTACAGAAAAGCCTGAGCATTTTAATCACTTGTGTTAATCAATGTAATTTTATTCACAACCCAAATGCTTCTTACAATCTATCGCAGCATGAAAAAGGTGCAGCATTCAGAAAGCACATTCCAATCAGAGAACAGAGTTTAGCAACGTCACAATTCTGTTCATTCCTATTCGACCATGTTGGCTGCACACAGCCAGACAATGCCGTGGTTGTGATGTGTCCACACAGCAGGACTAGGGAGCACCAGGTATAAGGAAAAGTTTCAGCTTGCTGAGGAGAAGGAGGAGAATCTCTCGTTCCAGGTTTCTCTCCGTACATTAAGAAGCAGGCATGCCGATGTTTCATTGCACTCTGTCTGCTGATGGGAGTCCGCTTGGAAATTGCTGTTTGTGCTGATGGAAGGAATAAGCTTTTCATAAATCGTGGGATTGAGTACAAACACAGGGAGGTTATGCTGAACATTTATAAAGCTCTGGTTAGGTCACAACTAGAGTATTGTGTCCAGTTCTGTTCTCCTCACTTTGGGAAGGAAGTGAGGGTCCTTGAGAGGGTGGGGAGGAGATTGAGCAGAATGGGTACAGGGATGAGGGATTTTAGCTACAAGGTTGGGTTGGAGAAGGTGGCGTTGTTCTCCTTGGAGCAAAAGAGATTGAGGGGGGATCTGATCGAGGTGTACAAGATGATGATGGGTTTAGATAAGGTAGACAAAGAGAAGCTGTTGCCATTAGCTGATGGTACAAGGACTGGGGGACACAGATTGAAGGTTTTGGTCAGGGGGTATGTGAGGAGGAACATTTTCCAGTGAGTGGTAATGAGCTGGAACTCGCTGCCTACGAGGATGGTGGAAGTGGAGAAGATGAACGATTTCAAAAGGAAATTGGACAGACACTTGAGGGGAAATAAACTCACAGGGATACGGGGATAGAGCGGTGGAATGGGACTGAGTGGATTGCTCTACAGAGAGACAGAATGGACTCAATGGGCTGAATTGGCTCCCACTATGCTGGAATGCCTCTCTGATACGAAGGTGATTCTAACCAGGACACTGACCAATTTCTTTACAACTTAACCCAACATTGCACATTATTTGTCCGCACTGACTGACCAGATTGTTGCTGTACATAAGCTTTAAACAGTCTGTCGACTTCCTTTCACTGTTTGTCCCTCCCAGACACAGACTCCAGCGATAGTGATAACCACAGCCACAAGGAATATCACAGCTCGTATTCCCAGGATCTGGATCACGTGCAGAATCTCTCCTCCACTGTCTAGAGAACACACAGAAAGAAATCATCACTGACTCTCCGCTTTCAATCTCTCACTCTGGCTGAACAATCAAGCTTCATATCACTGCAACATTTGCTGTAATATTGACCCATCCACTGGGATTCAATGTGGAATGAATGTTTTCATTGTAAACACTCTAAGAGTGGACAATCTGAACTTTCCCCTTAGTGTGGAACATTGGTGAGAATGGATCACTGTGCTGTTTGACTCCCTGTCCAATGTTTCTCTCCATCGCTGTGTACAGGATTGTGCTGTAGAAAATTCTGGAAACGTTTAGTGCAGGGTGGAAATCCATCTCGGACGCGTGTGCCAATCGGGCAGGATCAAGACGGACTCCCCCACGGACTTACACGCCCCGCTTAATAAACAGTTCCAATCTTTACCCAGAGAGATGGGAGAATGTGGAACTCGCTCCCACAGGGAGTGGTTGAGGTGAACAGTATCAATGTATTTAAGGGGCAGGAGGGTCGGTAACCAGAGGGACACAGATTGACGAACCGGAGGGGGAGATGAGGAGAATTTGTTTTGACAGAGCGAGTTGTTGTGATCTGGAAGGCGCTGCCTGTAAGGGCGGTGGAAGCAGAGTCAATAGGAACTTTCAAAAGGGAATTGGATAAACACTTGAAGGAGGAAGATGGGGGCAAAGTGAAGTGGTGGTTAATGGATCTGATTGGATAGATCATTGAAAGACCTGACACAGGCACAAAGGGCTGAATGGCCTTCTCCTGTGCTATATCATTCTCCACTTCCTTGATCTCTCCCCCAGTCAGTAACCACTCCAGATCCCTCTTGAAGGCGACAGAGAAACAGCAACCACCAGACCCCCTGACAGCACATTCCCGAGGATCCCTACTCTCTGGGAAAAGATGAACACCCGAACATCCAGCCTATTCCTGCTTCCCGGAGAGTGTAAACCCTTCAGGGAGGCGCTGAGGAAGTTTTCAATAAGATGACATCAAATCTACCGTTTGAGAAATAACTTAATTCCGACGAACTCACAGCTTGTGTAGCAAACTGGGAAGTGGAGTTGCTTGAAAAGCTGGGAAACACAAGGATTAAGTGCTACAATGCCACCACTGGTGGGAGGCTGTAACTGCAGCGTGACGTTTACATAGGCAGTCATCATTATAAACAGGGGCATTGGACATAATGGGAAATATGTGCACGTAAATAGTGAGAACAAGATGTAAGCTTTTCACCAGCAGGAATTCTCTTACTAAACCTTTCCACCTCTCTCTTACTCTAAGATACACAAAATAAATCACACAGAATCAGATAAGGAGGAGTTGAGACCGGTGATTGGTTGAAGGGTTAGGTTTCAGGTAGCTCCTTAAAGGGCGAGAGAGAGTTGGAGAAGCAGAGAGTATCTGTGACTGCCTGTATACATCAAATTGTCTGTAATAGTAATTTCCATATTCTTCCATAAATATGAATGGGAACACAAATTCCAGATTTCAGGCCAACTCTCCAGTGCAGTACTGAGGGAGGTCAGGTAACCCACAGGGGAGTGTGTGTTAGTGTGTTTGTGTGTGAGTGTGTCTTTCTGTGTGGTCATATATATGTGTGTCTGCACGTGTCTATTTAGGTCTGTATGTTTGAGGATGTTTGTGTAATGTTCGAATCTGAGGGAGTTGTTGAAGTCTGTGTACACTCACGTTCCTCAGAGATGGTTATGAACCCCTCCACTGCTCCATGTTCATTCTCTGCCACACACTGATAGTCTCCAGTGTCCCTGGATGTAACGTGAGGAATCACCAACCACAGCTCATTGTTGGAACTTGTTCTGTTCATTGGGACATTAAGATGTCAGGACAGGAATCAAGAAGCCCGTTCACAGGATTACCAACAGAAAGTGAACAACAATTTAAACTTAATGGGAAGAGAGTGCTGGTTGGTTGGCAAGTGGTCTCTGATTGGAGGAGGTTTTGCCATGCTCCCCCCACCCCCACAAGAGCTATACCTTGATTCCCCAACCATCCATTCTTAATTAGCACATTTGTTTAGATATATATCACCAACTTCAACACCTCTGTGTTCTTTTGTTCTGTTGTCTGTGACATCTTTTGATGATCTGCTTCTTTCACTGCTTGTTTGGCCCTACAACAACACCCCCCTCCACTTCTCACCCCCCACCCAACCCCGCCACCCTCCCCCACCCCCCCAACACACACACACACACACACACACACACCTTAAACCAGCTTATATTTCACCCCTTCCTTGGACTCACCTAGTTCTGTTGAAGGGTCATGAGGACTCGAAACATCAACTCTTTTCTTCTCCGCCGATGCTGCCAGACCGGCTGAGTTTATCCAGGTAATTCTGTTTTTGTTTTAGGTTTAATACATGATCTCAGAATAAATGATCCCCTGGAAAACAGTGACCATAACATGGTAGAATTCAGCATTCCGTTTGAGACTGAGAAACTTGGGTCGGAAACAACTGTGCTGGACTTAAATAAGTGTAACTACAAGGAATAAGGGCAGGGTTGGCTGGAGTGGACTGGGAAAGGGGTTTAGCAGAAAAGGTGGTGGATGAACAATGGCAGATCATTAAGAAAATAGCTCATGACTCACAACAAAGATATATCCCAGTGAGGAAGAAGGACTGTAGGAAGAGAATAAACCAACCACGGTTAACCAAAGAAGTTAAGGTGTGTATCAAATTGAAAGAAAAACCATGCAATATGACAAAGATTAGTGGTAAGCCAGAGGATTGGGAACGTTTTAAAAACCAACAGAAGATGACCAAAAAATAAATAAAGAGGGAGAAAACTAGGTAAACTAGCAAATTATAAAAAAAGGACAGTAAAAGCTTCTTTAAATATATAAAAAGGAAGAGAGAGACCAAAGTGAACATAGGCCCCTTAGAGAACTAGGATGGGGAAATAATAATGAGGAACCAGGAAATGACAGAGGAGTTGAATAAATACTTTGCATCAGTCTTCAGGGTAGATCACACTAATAGCATTCCAAAAATACTAAATAATCAAGGGGCAAAAGGGGGGCGGGGGGAGGAAATAAATACAAAACCAGTACTAGAGAATAATACTAGGGAAACTCATGAGTCTCAAGACTGAAAGGTCCCCTGGACCTGATAGGTTGGATCTTCGGATATTTAAGGAAGTAGCTGCAGAGATAGTGGATGTACTGGTTTTTAATCTTCCAAGAATCCTTAGATTCTGGGAAAGTCCCAGAGGATTGGAAAACTGCCAAAGTAACACCCATATTCAAAAACGGAGGGAGACAACAAACAGGTAACTATAGGCCAGTTAGCTTAACATCTGTCATTGGGAACATGTTAGAGTCCATTATAAAGGATGTAATAGCAGACTATTTAGAAATGCATAATTTAATCACACACAGGCTTCATGAAGGGGAAATCATGCATGACAAATTTATTAGAATTTTTGAGGAGGTAACAAACAGGATAGATAAAGGGGAACCAGTAGATGTAATATATTTGGATTTCCAAAAGGCTTTCAGTAAATTACCACATATAAGGCTACTTAATAAGATAACAGCCCATGGTGTTGGGTGTAGTATATTAGCATGGATAGAGGATCGGCTAACTAATAGAAGTCAGAGAGTTGGGACAAGGGGGGCATTTTCAGGATGGCAACCTGTGGAGTGCCACAGGGATCAGTGCTGGGGCCACAATTAATTACAATATATATTAATGACTTGGATGAGGGAAATTAATGTACTTTCGCCAAGTTTGCGGATGACACAAAAATAGGTGGGATGGCAAGAGGTGAGGGTGACACGAAGAGTGTACAGAGGGACATAGACAGGTTCAGTGAGTGGGCGTCAACTTGGCAGATGGAATATAATGTGGGAAAATGTGAGCTTCTGCACTTTGGCAGGATGTATAGAGGAGCTGAATATTATTTCAATGGAGAAAGACACTGGAAAGCTGAAGCGTAGAGGAATTTGGGGGTCCTCAAAAAGCTTACATACAAGTTCAACAGTTAATAGGGAAGGCAGGTGGAATGTTGGCCTTTATTTCAAAGGGAATGGAGTATAAAAATAGGGAATCCATGCTAAAACTATACAAGGCACTAGTTAGACCACACCTAGAATACTGTGAGCAGTTTTGGTCCCCTTATCTAAGGAAAGATGTACTGGCATTAGAGGCAGTCCAGAGAAGATTCACTAGGTTGATCCCAGTAATGGAGGGATTTTCATATGAGGAGAGGTTGAGTAGGTTGAGCCTGTACTCATTGGAGTTTAGGAGAATGAGAGCTGACCTTATTGAAACATATAATATTCTTATGGCGCTTGACAGGGTAGATGCTGAGAGGTTGTTTCCCCTTGTGGGAGAGTCTAGGACCAGAGGGCATAATCTCAGAGTAAGGGGTCACCCATTTAAGACAGAGATGAGGAGGAGTTTCTTCTCTCAGAGGGTAGTGAATGTGTGGAATTCTTTACTGCAGAGAGCTGCAGAGGCTGGGTCATTAATTATATTCAAGGCTGAGATACACAGTTTTTTAATCAGTCAGGAAATCAAAGGCTATGGGGAAGAGGCAGGAAAGTGGAGTTGAGGATTGTCATATCAGACATGGTCTCATTGAATGACGGAGCAGAGTTGATTGGCTGAATGGCCTCCTTCTGAACTGACGTCTTGTGGTCTTATGGTCTTATCACCCTCCAACAGTGCAGATCTCCCTAATTACTGATCCTCCGACAGTGTAGCACTCCCTCAGTACTGACCCTCCGACAGTGCAGCACTCCCTCAGTACTGACCCTCCGACAGAGCAGCACTCCCTCAGTACTGACCATCCTACAGTGCAGCACTCTTCCAGTACTGACCCTCCGACAATGCAGCACTCCCTCAGTACTGACCATCCGACATTGCAGCACTCCCTCAGTACTGAACATCTGACAGTGCAGCACTCTTCCAGTACTGACCCTCCGACAGTGCAGCATTCTTCCAGTACTGACCCTCTGACAGTGCAGCACTCCCTTAGTACTGACCATCCAACAGTGCAGCACTCCTTCAGTACTGACCCTCTGACAGTGCAGCACTCCCTCAGTACTGACCATCCAACAGTGCTGCACTCCCTCAGTACTGACCCTCTGACAGTGCAGCACTCTCAGTACTGACCCTCCGACAGTGCAGCACGCCCTCAGTACTGACCCTCTGACAATGCAGCACTCTCTCAGTACTGATCCTCCGACAGTGCAGCACTCCCTCAGTACTGACCATCCAACAGTGCAGCACTCCCTCAGTACTGACCCTCCGACAGTGTGGCACTCCCTCGGTACTGACCATCCAACTGTGCAGCACTCCCTCAGTACTGATTCTCCGACAGTGAAGTACTCACTCAGTACTGACTATGAGGCAGTGCAGCTTTCACAGTACCCACCCTCCAACAGTGCAGCACTCCCTCAGTACTGACCCTCCGACAGTACAGCACTCCCTCAGTACTGAGCTGTAGTGTCTGCCTGAATTAAGTGCTTTGTGGTGCAGGAACCTACATTGATATCACACCTTTCACATTCTCAGGGTCTCTCAAAGTGCTTCACAGACAATGTAAGTAACTGATCTTTATTTGTTTTCAGACACACCACAGAATCTCTCAATTACTTCTCTTGATATGATTAATGCTTCATGGATCAATATAATTGAGGGGAATTCTGCAGTGATAATCTGCTCTGTCGAGAGTTTCCCAGCTTCTAACCTGATGTGGTGACATCTTAATGTCCCAATGAACAGAACAAGTTCCAACAATGAGCTGTGGTTGGTGATTCCTCACGTTACATCCAGGGACACTGGAGACTATCAGTGTGTGGCACTGACATCAGGTACAAAGAGATGATACATGGAGTCTTGCTGTGCACTGTGCTTGCTCACATTAAAATCTTTATATGTTTTTAGATGCCCCACAGAACCTCTCAATTACTTTGTTTGATATGATTAACGCTTCATCGATCAACATAATTGAGGGGAATTCTGCAGGGATAATCTGCTCTGTCGAGAGCTTCCCAGCTTCTAACCTGACGTGGCGACATCTTAATGTCCCAATGAACAGAACATGTTCCAACAATGAGCTGTGGTTGGTGATTCCTCATGTTACATCCAGGGACACTGGAGACTATCAGTGTGTGGCAGAGAATGAACATGGAGCAGTGGAGGGGTTCATAACCATCACTGTGGAACGTGAGTTACACAGAATTCTACATTCTCTTGTTATTAGCTCATGGGATGTGGGCATTGTTGACAATGCCAGAAATTATTGCACATCTGTAACTGCCCCATGAGAAGGTGGTGGTGAGCTGCCTTCTTTAACCACTGCACTCCATGTGGTGTAGGCACACGCACAGTGCTGTTAGGGAGGGTGTTCCAGGATTTTGTCCCAGTGACGGTGAAGGAATGGCCGATATAGTTCCAAGTCCCAGGGCAGACCACCACCTCAATTTCGGCTCCAAGTCACACACCACACTGACTTGGAACAGTCTTGGTGGAAGAGGTTAAGGGTTTGGAAGGTGCTGTCGAAGGAGCCTTGGTGAGTTGCTGCAGTGCATCTTGTAGATGGTGCACACATTGCTGCCATTGTGTGCCAGTGGTGGAGGGTATGATTGTTTATGCTGGTGGATGGGCTGTCGATCAAACAAGCTGCTCCTGGACGGTGTCGAGCTTCTTGAGTGTTGTTGGAGCCGCACTTATCCAGGCAATTGGAGATTATTCCATCACACTCCTGACTCGTGCCTTGTTGATGGTGGACAGGCTTTGGGGAGTCAGGAGGTGAGTTACTCACCGCAGAGTTCCCAGCCTCTGACCCGCTCTTGTAGCCACATTATTTCCTGTTGCCGGGTTGTTGCCAGGGCCAATAGCCTTTGATGTATCCAGTATCATCAGCTGATTCCTGATGTCACGTGGAGTCAATCAAATTGTCTGAAAGCTGACATCTGTGATGCTGGGACCCTCTGGAGGAGGCCGAGATGGATCATCCACTCAGCACTTCTGGCTGAACATGGTTGCCAATGCTTCAGCCTTGTCGTTTGCACTGATGTGCTGAGCTCCCCCATCATTAAGGATGGGGATATTTGTGGAACATCCTCGTCCTGTTAGATCTTTAATTGTCCATCACCATACATGACTGGATGTGGCAGGACTGCAGAGCTCAGATCTGACCCGTTGGTTGTGGGATCGCTTTGCTCTGTCTATAGCATGTTGTTTCTGCTGTTTGGCGTGTATGTAGTCCTGTGTCTCACCTCAGCAGCTTGGCACCTCTGTTATATGTGAATCCTCCTTATAGAAACCTGCATGTACATGGATATTATCAATAAATATTACATAGATAAATGTTATTTGTAAAGACCTTTCAGGCATAGACAATATCACTTCACAGAATTACTACATGTACATAGGGAACCATTCTCAAACTGTACCGGAGTCATTCATTGGCTGATTTTACAGAGCGAGATTCCAATGAATGGAAAGCAGGATTGCTTGGAGCTGGAATCTGTTTGAGTGTTGGACTGATTGGATTCTTCATCTTCAAGTGTGTGAGAAAGTAAGTGTGAAGGTTTAATTGGTTGTTTTTGAACATGTTTTCTTCAACCTTCTCTCCTTTATGAAAGAACTTGCATTTCTATAGCACCTTTTCCAACCGAAAACCCTTCACAGCCCCTGAAGAGCTTTGATGTTCACTCACTGTTTAACATCTCATCCAATACTCACTGTTTCACAACTCAGTCCTGTAACTGGCAGTGTTGACCTGGACCATAAAATACCTTGTGACTTCCTGAGGATGTGAAAGGGGATATATAAATGAAAAAAATTATTTTGTTAGTGAATGCAATCTCTTTCCATTTTCCCTGTCTCATTCATTCTCTCTCTTATCTCCACTAATGCTCTCCTTCTCATTCTCTCTCTCATTCACTCTCTCTCCATTCTCCACTAATGCTCTCCATCTCATTCTCTCCCTCATTCACTCTCTCTCCAATCTCCACTCACGCACTCCTTCTCATTCTCTCTCTCATCCTCTCAGACATTGTTCAGTCTCTCATATTTTTAAGGAGCGCTGAGCAACATCTTCTCCTTCAGAAGATCCACCTCAACACCTGGTGTGAGCAGTGAATTGAAACTCGCTCACCGACTGTTCAGCTTTACACAGGAATCACATCACAGAGTCAGGACACAAAGGGTTAACAGTCTGTTACAACACAACACTAAGGCCCTACGTTTCAATGAAAGGGTTTTCACAATTGTTCCCCAAATCCTGATTTGTCTCACAGAGACACATCAACCCTTTCTCATTAAATACACAGAGGGAGCAGCACAGGAAGAGGTCATTCAGCCCAAGCAGAGCATGTGGGCAGTTCCTCCCCAGGCGAGCAGTCGGACAGGTCCTGGGTAAGTAACGGAACGATTGGAATTCACTTCCACGACCAACACCGTCCTTTGTTGATGTTGTGACTTTATAAAGACAGATTCCAATGATTGATGCTTTTGAAAGATTTCTACTGATTATTGGGATCCGGGTGTGAGGCTCAAGTCTGTTGTACAGAACATCTTTCTGGTTAAGTTATGCAGACAGGTTACACACAGTCTACGATTATATTCCCTCGGGTCTAGAAGATTAAGGAGTGATCTAATTGAGGGGTTCAAAATGATTAAACACTCGATAGGGTCGATAGAGAGAAGCTACTTCCTTGGGTGGGGGTGGGTGGTGGGGGTCGGGTGGAGTCCAGAACAAGGGGGCTGGAACTTCAGATTGGAGCCAGGCCGTTCAGGGGTGATGTCAGGAAGCACTTCTTCACACAAAGGGGAGTGGAAATCTGGAACTCTCTCCCCAATAATCAAACCCAACACCGAATACACATCATGTTGATTGTCACTCTGTCCATTTCCATCTCTATTACAGAAGAGAGGCGAGGGGAAAGCAGGAATCAAATCGAACCATCGTGTTGATGAATATCCAGGTCCTGTTTATGAAAACTGTGAGCGTGGTTGGGCTTTGAGGAATCAGGTGAGTCACACACCACAGGATCCCCAGCCTCTCAGCTGCTCCAGTAGCCTGGTTATTGATATGGCTGCTCCAGTCCTGTATCTGCAATGTTTTATACAGTCACTCTCAAACCCAACCAAACTCACACCCAACACCGTTCAGTATCAATAATCACACCCCGTTCAGTATCAATAATCACACCCCGTTCAGTATCAATAATCACACCCCGTTCAGTATCAATAATCACACCCCGTTCAGTATCAATAATCACACCCCGTTCAGTATCAATAATCAAACCCCGTTCAGTATCAATAATCAAACCCCGTTCAGTATCAATAATCAAACCCCGTTCAGTATCAATAATCACACCCCGTTCAGTATCAATAATCACACCCCGTTCAGGATCAATAATCAAACCCCGTTCAGGATCAATAATCAAACCCCGTTCAGTATCAATAATCAAACCCCGTTCAGTATCAATAATCAAACCCCGTTCAGTATCAATAATCACACCCCGTTCAGTATCAATAATCACACCCCGTTCAGTATCAATAATCACACCCCGTTCAGTATCAATAATCAAACCCCGTTCAGTATCAATAATCAAACCCCGTTCAGTATCAATAATCACACCCCGTTCAGTATCAATAATCAAACCCCGTTCAGTATCAATAATCACACCCCGTTCAGTATCAATAATCACACCCCGTTCAGTATCAATAATCAAACCCCGTTCAGTATCAATAATCACACCCCGTTCAGTATCAATAATCAAACCCCGTTCAGTATCAATAATCACACCCCGTTCAGTATCAATAATCACACCCCGTTCAGTATCAATAATCACACCCCGTTCAGTATCAATAATCAAACCCCGTTCAGGATCAATAATCAAACCCCGTTCAGAATCAATAATCACACCCCGTTCAGTATCAATAATCAAACCCCGTTCAGTATCAATAATCAAACCCCGTTCAGGATCAATAATCAAACCCCGTTCAGAATCAATAATCACACCCCGTTCAGTATCAATAATCAAACCCCGTTCAGTATCAATAATCACACCCCGTTCAGTATCAATAATCAAACCCCGTTCAGTATCAATAATCAAACCCCGTTCAGTATCAATAATCACACCCCGTTCAGTATCAATAATCACACCCCGTTCAGTATCAATAATCAAACCCCGTTCAGGATCAATAATCAAACCCCGTTCAGTATCAATAATCAAACCCCGTTCAGAATCAATAATCACACCCCGTTCAGTATCAATAATCACACCCCGTTCAGTATCAATAATCAAACCCCGTTCAGTATCAATAATCAAACCCCGTTCAGTATCAATAATCAAACCCCGTTCAGTATCAATAATCAAACCCCGTTCAGTATCAATAATCACACCCCGTTCAGTATCAATAATCAAACCCCGTTCAGTATCAATAATCAAACCCCGTTCAGTATCAATAATCAAACCCCGTTCAGAATCAATAATCACACCCCGTTCAGTATCAATAATCAAACCCCGTTCAGTATCAATAATCACACCCCGTTCAGTATCAATAATCAAACCCCGTTCAGTATCAATAATCAAACCCCGTTCAGTATCAATAATCACACCCCGTTCAGTATCAATAATCAAACCCCGTTCAGAATCAATAATCACACCCCGTTCAGTATCAATAATCAAACCCCGTTCAGTATCAATAATCACACCCCGTTCAGTATCAATAATCAAACCCCGTTCAGTATCAATAATCACACCCCGTTCAGGATCAATAATCAAACCCCGTTCAGTATCAATAATCAAACCCCGTTCAGTATCAATAATCACACCCCGTTCAGTATCAATAATCACACCCCGTTCAGTATCAATAATCAAACCCCGTTCAGATCAATAATCACACCCCGTTCAGTATCAATAATCACACCCCGTTCAGTATCAATAATCAAACCCCGTTCAGTATCAATAATCAAACCCCGTTCAGAATCAATAATCAAACCCCGTTCAGGATCAATAATCAAACCCCGTTCAGAATCAATAATCACACCCCGTTCAGTATCAATAATCACACCCCGTTCAGTATCAATAATCAAACCCCGTTCAGGATCAATAATCAAACCCCGTTCAGAATCAATAATCAAACCCCGTTCAGTATCAATAATCACACCCCGTTCAGTATCAATAATCAAACCCCGTTCAGTATCAATAATCACACCCCGTTCAGGATCAATAATCAAACCCCGTTCAGTATCAATAATCAAACCCCGTTCAGTATCAATAATCAAACCCCGTTCAGTATCAATAATCAAACCCCGTTCAGTATCAATAATCACACCCCGTTCAGTATCAATAATCAAACCCCGTTCAGTATCAATAATCAAACCCCGTTCAGGATCAATAATCAAACACCGTTCAGAATCAATAATCAAACCCCGTTCAGAATCAATAATCAAACCCCGTTCAGAATCAATAATCACACCCCGTTCAGTATCAATAATCAAACCCCGTTCAGTATCAATAATCACACCCCGTTCAGTATCAATAATCAAACCCCGTTCAGTATCAATAATCAAACCCCGTTCAGTATCAATAATCAAACCCCGTTCAGTATCAATAATCAAACCCCGTCAGTATCAATAATCAAACCCCGTTCAGAATCAATAATCACACCCCGTTCAGTATCAATAATCAAACCCCGTTCAGTATCAATAATCAAACCCCGTTCAGTATCAATAATCAAACCCCGTTCAGTATCAATAATCACACCCCGTTCAGTATCAATAATCAAACCCCGTTCAGTATCAATAATCACACCCCGTTCAGTATCAATAATCAAACCCCGTTCAGTATCAATAATCAAACCCCGTTCAGTATCAATAATCAAACCCTGTTCAGTATCAATAATCACACCCCGTTCAGTATCAATAATCAAACCCCGTTCAGAATCAATAATCAAACCCCGTTCAGTATCAATAATCAAACCCCGTTCAGTATCAATAATCAAACCCCGTTCAGTATCAATAATCAAACCCCGTTCAGTATCAATAATCAAACCCCGTTCAGAATCAATAATCAAACCCCGTTCAGAATCAATAATCAAACCCCGTTCAGTATCAATAATCAAACCCCGTTCAGTATCAATAATCAAACCCCGTTCAGTATCAATAATCAAACCCCGTTCAGTATCAATAATCAAACCCCGTTCAGTATCAATAATCAAACCCCGTTCAGAATCAATAATCAAACCCCGTTCAGCATCAATAATCAAACCCCGTTCAGTATCAATAATCAAACCCCGTTCAGAATCAATAATCAAACCCCGTTCAGTATCAATAATCAAACCCCGTTCAGTATCAATAATCAAACCCAGTTCAGTATCAATAATCAAACCCCGTTCAGTATCAATAATCAAACCCCGTTCAGTATCAATAATCAAACCCCGTTCAGTATCAATAATCAAACCCCGTTCAGTATCAATAATCAAACCCCGTTCAGAATCAATAATCAAACCCCGTTCAGTATCAATAATCAAACCCCGTTCAGTATCAATAATCAAACCCCGTTCAGTATCAATAATCAAACCCCGTTCAGAATCAATAATCAAACCCCGTTCAGTATCAATAATCAAACCCCGTTCAGTATCAATAATCAAACCCCGTTCAGTATCAATAATCAAACCCCGTTCAGTATCAATAATCAAACCCCGTTCAGTATCAATAATCAAACCCCGTTCAGTATCAATAATCAAACCCCGTTCAGTATCAATAATCACACCCCGTTCAGTATCAATAATCAAACCCCGTTCAGTATCAATAATCAAACCCCGTTCAGTATCAATAATCAAACCCCGTTCAGTATCAATAATCAAACCCCGTTCAGTATCAATAATCAAACCCCGTTCAGTATCAATAATCAAACCCCGTTCAGTATCAATAATCAAACCCCGTTCAGTATCAATAATCAAACCCCGTTCAGTATCAATAATCAAACCCCGTTCAGTATCAATAATCAAACCCCGTTCAGTATCAATAATCAAACCCCGTTCAGAATCAATAATCAAACCCCGTTCAGTATCAATAATCAAACCCCGTTCAGTATCAATAATCAAACCCCGTTCAGTATCAATAATCAAACCCCGTTCAGTATCAATAATCAAACCCCGTTCAGTATCAATAATCAAACCCCGTTCAGTATCAATAATCAAACCCCGTTCAGTATCAATAATCACACCCCGTTCAGTATCAATAATCACACCCCGTTCAGTATCAATAATCAAACCCCGTTCAGTATCAATAATCAAACCCCGTTCAGTATCAATAATCAAACCCCGTTCAGTATCAATAATCAAACCCCGTTCAGTATCAATAATCAAACCCCGTTCAGAATCAATAATCAAACCCCGTTCAGTATCAATAATCAAACCCCGTTCAGTATCAATAATCAAACCCCGTTCAGTATCAATAATCAAACCCCGTTCAGTATCAATAATCAAACCCCGTTCAGTATCAATAATCAAACCCCGTTCAGTATCAATAATCAAACCCCGTTCAGTATCAATAATCAAACCCCGTTCAGTATCAATAATCAAACCCCGTTCAGAATCAATAATCAAACCCCGTTCAGTATCAATAATCAAACCCCGTTCAGTATCAATAATCAAACCCCGTTCAGTATCAATAATCAAACCCCGTTCAGTATCAATAATCAAACCCCGTTCAGTATCAATAATCAAACCCCGTTCAGTATCAATAATCAAACCCCGTTCAGTATCAATAATCAAACCCCGTTCAGTATCAATAATCAAACCCCGTTCAGTATCAATAATCACACCCCGTTCAGTATCAATAATCAAACCCCGTTCAGTACCAATAATCAAACCCGGTTCAGTATCAATAATCAAACCTCGTTCAGAATCAATAATCAAACCCCGTTCAGTATCAATAATCAAACCCCGTTCAGTATCAATAATCAAACCCCGTTCAGTATCAATAATCAAACCCCGTTCAGTATCAATAATCAAACCCCGTTCAGTATCAATAATCAAACCCCGTTCAGTATCAATAATCAAACCCCGTTCAGTATCAATAATCAAACCCCGTTCAGTATCAATAATCAAACCCCGTTCAGTATCAATAATCAAACCCCGTTCAGTATCAATAATCAAACCCCGTTCAGTATCAATAATCAAACCCCGTTCAGTATCAATAATCAAACCCCGTTCAGTATCAATAATCAAACCCCGTTCAGTATCAATAATCAAACCCCGTTCAGTATCAATAATCAAACCCCGTTCAGTATCAATAATCACACCCCGTTCAGTATCAATAATCAAACCCCGTTCAGTATCAATAATCAAACCCCGTTCAGTATCAATAATCAAACCCCGTTCAGTATCAATAATCAAACCCCGTTCAGTATCAATAATCAAACCCCGTTCAGTATCAATAATCAAACCCCGTTCAGTATCAATAATCAAACCCCGTTCAGTATCAATAATCAAACCCCGTTCAGTATCAATAATCAAACCCCGTTCAGTATCAATAATCAAACCCCGTTCAGTATCAATAATCAAACCCCGTTCAGTATCAATAATCAAACCCCGTTCAGAATCAATAATCAAACCCCGTTCAGTATCAATAATCAAACCCCGTTCAGTATCAATAATCAAACCCCGTTCAGTATCAATAATCAAACCCCGTTCAGTATCAATAATCAAACCCCGTTCAGTATCAATAATCAAACCCCGTTCAGTATCAATAATCAAACCCCGTTCAGTATCAATAATCAAACCCCGTTCAGTATCAATAATCAAACCCCGTTCAGTATCAATAATCAAACCCCGTTCAGTATCAATAATCAAACCCCGTTCAGTATCAATAATCAAACCCCGTTCAGAATCAATAATCAAACCCCGTTCAGAATCAATAATCAAACCCCGTTCAGAATCAATAATCAAACCCCGTTCAGTATCAATAATCAAACCCCGTTCAGAATCAATAATCAAACCCCGTTCAGTATCAATAATCAAACCCCGTTCAGAATCAATAATCAAACCCCGTTCAGAATCAATAATCAAACCCCGTTCAGAATCAATAATCAAACCCCGTTCAGTATCAATAATCAAACCCCGTTCAGTATCAATAATCAAACCCCGTTCAGAATCAATAATCAAACCCCGTTCAGAATCAATAATCAAACCCCGTTCAGTATCAATAATCAAACCCCGTTCAGTATCAATAATCAAACCCCGTTCAGAATCAATAATCAAACCCCGTTCAGTATCAATAATCAAACCCCGTTCAGAATCAATAATCAAACCCCGTTCAGTATCAATAATCAAACCCCGTTCAGTATCAATAATCAAACCCCGTTCAGTATCAATAATCAAACCCCGTTCAGTATCAATAATCAAACCCCGTTCAGTATCAATAATCAAACCCCGTTCAGTATCAATAATCAAACCCCGTTCAGTATCAATAATCAAACCCCGTTCAGAATCAATAATCAAACCCCGTTCAGTATCAATAATCAAACCCCGTTCAGAATCAATAATCAAACCCCGTTCAGAATCAATAATCAAACCCCGTTCAGTATCAATAATCAAACCCCGTTCAGAATCAATAATCAAACCCCGTTCAGTATCAATAATCAAACCCCGTTCAGAATCAATAATCACACCCCGTTCAGTATCAATAATCACACCCCGTTCAGTATCAATAATCAAACCCCGTTCAGAATCAATAATCAAACCCCGTTCAGTATCAATAATCAAACCCCGTTCAGTATCAATAATCAAACCCCGTTCAGAATCAATAATCAAACCCCGTTCAGTATCAATAATCAAACCCCGTTCAGTATCAATAATCAAACCCCGTTCAGTATCAATAATCAAACCCCGTTCAGTATCAATAATCAAACCCCGTTCAGTATCAATAATCAAACCCCGTTCAGTATCAATAATCAAACCCCGTTCAGTATCAATAATCAAACCCCGTTCAGTATCAATAATCAAACCCCGTTCAGAATCAATAATCAAACCCCGTTCAGTATCAATAATCAAACCCCGTTCAGTATCAATAATCAAACCCCGTTCAGTATCAATAATCAAACCCCGTTCAGTATCAATAATCAAACCCCGTTCAGAATCAATAATCAAACCCCGTTCAGATCAATAATCAAACCCCGTTCAGTATCAATAATCAAACCCCGTTCAGTATCAATAATCAAACCCCGTTCAGTATCAATAATCAAACCCCGTTCAGTATCAATAATCAAACCCCGTTCAGTATCAATAATCAAACCCCGTTCAGTATCAATAATCAAACCCCGTTCAGTATCAATAATCAAACCCCGTTCAGTATCAATAATCAAACCCCGTTCAGTATCAATAATCAAACCCCGTTCAGTATCAATAATCAAACCCCGTTCAGTATCAATAATCAAACCCCGTTCAGTATCAATAATCAAACCCCGTTCAGTATCAATAATCAAACCCCGTTCAGTATCAATAATCAAACCCCGTTCAGTATCAATAATCAAACCCCGTTCAGTATCAATAATCAAACCCCGTTCAGTATCAATAATCAAACCCCGTTCAGTATCAATAATCAAACCCCGTTCAGTATCAATAATCAAACCCCGTTCAGTATCAATAATCAAACCCCGTTCAGTATCAATAATCAAACCCCGTTCAGTATCAATAATCAAACCCCGTTCAGTATCAATAATCAAACCCCGTTCAGTATCAATAATCAAACCCCGTTCAGTATCAATAATCAAACCCCGTTCAGTATCAATAATCAAACCCCGTTCAGTATCAATAATCAAACCCCGTTCAGTATCAATAATCAAACCCCGTTCAGTATCAATAATCAAACCCCGTTCAGTATCAATAATCAAACCCCGTTCAGTATCAATAATCAAACCCCGTTCAGTATCAATAATCAAACCCCGTTCAGTATCAATAATCAAACCCCGTTCAGTATCAATAATCAAACCCCGTTCAGTATCAATAATCAAACCCCGTTCAGTATCAATAATCAAACCCCGTTCAGTATCAATAATCAAACCCCGTTCAGTATCAATAATCAAACCCCGTTCAGAATCAATAATCAAACCCCGTTCAGTATCAATAATCAAACCCCGTTCAGAATCAATAATCAAACCCCGTTCAGAATCAATAATCAAACCCCGTTCAGTATCAATAATCAAACCCCGTTCAGTATCAATAATCAAACCCCGTTCAGTATCAATAATCAAACCCCGTTCAGAATCAATAATCAAACCCCGTTCAGTATCAATAATCAAACCCCGTTCAGTATCAATAATCAAACCCCGTTCAGAATCAATAATCAAACCCCGTTCAGTATCAATAATCAAACCCCGTTCAGTATCAATAATCAAACCCCGTTCAGTATCAATAATCAAACCCCGTTCAGTATCAATAATCAAACCCCGTTCAGTATCAATAATCAAACCCCGTTCAGTATCAATAATCAAACCCCGTTCAGTATCAATAATCAAACCCCGTTCAGTATCAATAATCAAACCCCGTTCAGTATCAATAATCAAACCCCGTTCAGTATCAATAATCAAACCCCGTTCAGAATCAATAATCAAACCCCGTTCAGTATCAATAATCAAACCCCGTTCAGTATCAATAATCAAACCCCGTTCAGTATCAATAATCAAACCCCGTTCAGTATCAATAATCAAACCCCGTTCAGAATCAATAATCAAACCCCGTTCAGTATCAATAATCAAACCCCGTTCAGTATCAATAATCAAACCCCGTTCAGAATCAATAATCAAACCCTGTTCAGTATCAATAATCAAACCCCGTTCAGTATCAATAATCAAACCCCGTTCAGTATCAATAATCACACCCCGTTCAGTATCAATAATCAAACCCCGTTCAGTATCAATAATCAAACCCCGTTCAGTATCAATAATCAAACCCCGTTCAGTATCAATAATCAAACCCCGTTCAGTATCAATAATCAAACCCCGTTCAGTATCAATAATCAAACCCCGTTCAGTATCAATAATCAAACCCCGTTCAGTATCAATAATCAAACCCCGTTCAGTATCAATAATCAAACCCCGTTCAGAATCAATAATCAAACCCCGTTCAGTATCAATAATCAAACCCCGTTCAGAATCAATAATCAAACCCCGTTCAGTATCAATAATCAAACCCCGTTCAGTATCAATAATCAAACCCCGTTCAGTATCAATAATCAAACCCCGTTCAGTATCAATAATCACACCCCGTTCAGTATCAATAATCAAACCCCGTTCAGTATCAATAATCAAACCCCGTTCAGTATCAATAATCAAACCCCGTTCAGAATCAATAATCAAACCCCGTTCAGAATCAATAATCAAACCCCGTTCAGTATCAATAATCAAACCCCGTTCAGTATCAATAATCAAACCCCGTTCAGTATCAATAATCAAACCCCGTTCAGTATCAATAATCAAACCCCGTTCAGTATCAATAATCAAACCCCGTTCAGTATCAATAATCAAACACCGTTCAGTATCAATAATTAATGTATCTATTATGGGTGGAATTTTTGATTTGGATCAATAATACTAAACACTGATCACTCTGATTGTCAATCTGATCATTTCTGTTTCTATTACAGAAGAAAGATGAGAAGTATCTGGAAATGAAATCTAACCGCGGAGTCAATCCTGATACAGATGATGATCTTTACGCAAACTGTGATTTTGCCGAGGATTCTGTTTATGGGAATTTATAAACTGAGCAAGAATGAGACACACACAGTGTGGGGAGAATACAGAACGGGAGAATCATTCAAAACTCCAATTTACCTTCCTAATATCCACAGGAACTCACTCCCAGGAAATAGATTTAAACCTCTTGTTACAATCTGATGGAATTTCTTCAGAATGATCTATCCAGGATGGTTGTCTGTGGGTTTCAATTTGAACATCCTCCTTCAGAATTGTCCCTCACTGTTGGAAACATCCTTCTCTCCATTCTGATTGTAAATGTCTTTAGATATCGTTCGATGATGTACCAGGACAGGACGGACAAATTCAATCCCGTGTCCGTGATTATGAGTTAATTTTCATTCTGTTATTCACCTTCCTGTCTGTCAGTGTTTACAGAATATTCATCAGCCAGTGTAGACTTCAGGAAATGCAGGATCGGTGGATAATTGCAGCAGAGGAGATCGGGATAACTTACTCACCATTTTACAGTCAAATGTATTTTCAGATATATATTTGGATTTTACACTTCATCGTTAAACAGCGAAACGAGCAACAATCTGGGAAACAGGGAAACAATTTGATTGGAGATTTGAGAAATTCCCTGCAGTTTGGAGGATAACAGATGTGCTACAGTGCCACCACTGGTGGGAGGACATCATTTCAGCGTGACATGTTTACATTGATGTTGCCAATGAACATAGGAAATTATGATGTGAAAAATTGGTTGCAGGTTTACCTTCTTCAGTATGTCATGGATGGATGAGACAGCTTTGATAACGGAATGAGATATAACTGCAATAAACCACCATTTTAGTCTTTCATTCTTGGAGAGTACAATTAGCATCCATCCTGAAGGCTGAGTGGATGGGTGAACTGTGCGATGTGTTACAGATTACAGAGACAAACATCCTCGATCCTGGTTCCGCTCTGTGTTTGATGAGATGCTTGGATCAAAGATTGGGAAAATAAATAATCCTCCTGCATTGATCTGTAACTGGTCATTTCCTCTGTCAATGTCGTGAGGAGAGAATTGGGTTTGAGGTCCAAAATCAGACACATGCTTTAACTGCCCATTGAATAGGAACAGGAGGAGGCCATTCAGCCCCCTTGAGCCTGCTACACAGGAACAAGAGAGCACCTGAAATAAAAACAGAAATGCTGGAGAAACTGAGTAGGTCTGGCAGCATCTGTGGAGAGATAAACAGAATTAGCATTTCAAGTCCGTATGACCCTTCTTCAGAGTCTCAAAGCAAAAACTCTGTTTCTCTCTCCACAGCTGCTGCCAGACCTGCTGAGTTAATGCAGCATTTTCTGTTTTTATTTCAGATTTACAGCATCTGCAGTATTTATTTTTAATGAGAAGAGGACATTCATCCCATCGATCCTGTTACACAGGAACAGGAGGAGGCCATTCAGCCCCTCGAACCTGTTACACAAGAACAGGAGGAGGCCATTCAGCCCCTCGAGCCTGTTACACAGGAACAGGAGGAGGCCATTCAGCCCCTCGAGCCTGTTACACAGGAACAGGAGGAGACGCATTTAGCCCCTCGAGCCTGCTACACAGGAACAGGAGGAGGTACATTCACCCACTCAAGCCTGTTACTGAGGAACAGGGGAAGGTCTATTCAGCCCCAAGAGCCTGTTACAGAGGAACAGGAGGAGGAGCACTCAGCCCCTTGAACCACTTACACAGGAACAGCAGGATGCACATTCAGCTCCTCGAGTCTGTTACACAGAAACAGGGGGAAGGCTATTCAGCGCCATGAACCTATTGTGCAGCAACAGGAGGAGGCCATTCAGCCCCTCGAGCCTGTTACACAGGAACAGGAGGAGGCCCATTCAGCCCCTCGAGCCTGTTACATAGGAACAGGAGGAGGCCCATTCAGCCCCTCGAGCCTGTTACACAGGAACAGGAGGAGGCCCATTCAGCCCCTTCGAGCCTGGTCCACAGGAACAGGAGGAGGCCCATTCAGCCCCCTCAAGCCTGGTCTACAGTAACTGGGGAAGGCCTATTCAGCCCCATGTGCCTGTTTTGCAGTAAAAGGGGGAGGACATTCAGGCCCTTGAGCCTGTTACACAGTCACAGCAGGAGGACATTTCAGTGCCATAAGGCAGTTATGCAGGAACAGGAGGAGGCCCTTTGAGACCCATGAGCCTTTTACTCAGCAAGAGGAAGAGGCCATCCAGCCCCATGAGCCTGTTTCACAGGAAAACGGGGAGGCCATTCAGTCCCTCAAGCCCGGAACACAGCATCGGGAGGAGGCCATTCAGCCCCTCATGCCAATAAAACAGTAACAGAAGGAGGCCCATTCAGCCCCTCGAGCCTGTTACACAGGAACAGGAGGAGGTCCATTCAGCCCCTCGAGCCTGTTACACAGGAACAGGAGGAGGCCCGTTCAGCCCCTCGAGCCTGTTACACAGGAACAGGAGGAGGCCCGTTCAGCCCCTCGAGCCTGTTACACAGGAACAGGAGGAGGCCCATTCAGCCCCTCGAGCCTGTTACACAGGAACAGGAGGAGGCCATTCAGCCCCTCGAGCCTGTTACACAGGAACAGGAGGAGGCCCATTCAGCCCCTCGAGCCTGTTACACAGGAAATGCAGGAGGCCAGTTCTGAACCCTTGTGCCTGTTACACAGGAACAGGAGGAGGCCCATTCAGCCCCCTCAAGTCTGTTTTGTGTGAACATTCGATGGTCATTCAGCCACATTCTTGGTACACAGAGGGTTAACAGTTTTCTTACTGTGACAGGAAAAGAGCTGCTTTCACACCTTGACAGCAAACACCTCACATTTTGTCTCACAGTGACACATCAACCCTTTCTAATTAAATACACAGAGGGTGCAGCACAGGAAGAGGTCATTCAGCCCAAGCAGAGCGTGTGGGCAGTTCCTCCCCAGGCGAGCAGTCGTACAGGTCCTGGGTAAGTAACGGAACGATTGGAATTCACTTCCACAACCAACACCGTCCTTTGTTGATGTTGTGACTTTATAAAGACAGATTCCAATGATTGATGCCTTTGAAAGATTTCCACTGATTATTGAGATCTGGGTGTGAGGCTCAAGTCTGTTGTACAGAACATCTTTCTAGCTCAAGGGATGAGGGAAGTGCAGAGACATGAACTTTGGGACATCCTGAGGAGCTGAAAGGTTCTATAGAAATGCAAATCCTTCATTGTTTTTCTTTCTTAAAGCCTTGTAACTTTCTGCAGAGCACCTATCATCACCTCTCAAGCCTTTTACACAGGAACAGGAGGAGGTACATTCAGCCCCTTCGAGCCTGTTACACAGGAACAGGAGGAGGCCCATTCAGCCCCTCGAGCCTGTTACATAGGAACAGGTGGAGGCCCGTTCAGCCCCTCAAGCCTGTTACACAGGAACAGGAGGAGATCCATTCAGCCCCTTAAGCCTGTTACTCAGGAACAGGAGGAGGCCCATTCAGCCCCTCGAGCCTGTTACACAGGAACAGGAGGAGATCCATTCAGCCCCTTAAGCCTGTTACTCAGGAACAGGAGGAGGCCCATTCAGCCCCTCGAGCCTGTTACACAGGAACAGGAGGAGGCCCATTCAGCCCCTCGAGCCTGTTACACAGGAACAGGAGGAGGCCCATTCATTTCCCTCGAGCCAGTTGCACAGGAACAGGAGGAGGCCCATTCAGCCAATTTAACCTGTTACACAGGAACAGGAGGAGGTCATTCAGCCCCCTCGAGTCTGTTTTATGTGAACATTCGAAGGTCATTCAGCCACATTCTTGGCACACAAAGGGTTAACAGTTTTCTAACTGTACGAGGCAAAGCGCTGCTTTCTCACTTGGCACTAACCACTTCCTCATTTTGTCTCACAGTGACACATCAAACCTTTCTAATTAAAGACACAGAGGGAGCAGCACAGGAAGAGGTCATTCAGCCCAAGCAGAGCGTGTGGGCAGTTCCTCCACAGGCGAGCAGTCGGACAGGTCCTGGGTAAGTAACGGAACGATTGGAATTCACTTCCACAACCAACACCGTCCTTTGTTGATGTTGTGAATTTATAAAGACAGATTCCAATGATTGATGCCTTTGAAATATTTCTACTGATTATTGAGATCTGGGTGTGAGTCTCAAGTCTGTTATACAGAACATCCTTCTAGCTCAAGGGATAAGGGAAGTGCAGAGACATGAGCTTTGGGATGTCCTGAGGAGGTTAAAGGCGATATAGAAATGCATGTCCTTCATCGTTTTTCTTTCTTAAACCCTTGTAACTCTCTGCAGAGCACCTATCATCACCACTCAAGCCAGTTACACAGGAACAGGAGGAGGCCCGTTCAGTCCCTCGAGCCAGTTAAACAGGGACTGGAGGAATCCCATTCTGTCCTCTTGAGCCTGTTAGACAGGAACAGGAGAGGGTTGTTCAGCCCCCTCGAGTCTATTTCATGTGAACATTCGATGGTCATTCAGCCACATTCTTGGTACACATAGGGTTAACAGTTTTCTTACTGTGACAGGCAAAGAGCTGCTTTCACACCTTGACAGCAAACGCCTCACATTTTGTCTCACAGTGACACATCAACCCTTTCTAATTAAATACACAGAGGGAGCAGCACAGGAAGAGGTCATTCAGCGCAAGCAGAGCGTGTGGGCAGTTCCTCCCCAGGCGAGCAGTCGGACAGGTCCTGGGTAAGTAACGGAACGATTGGAATTCACTTCCACGACCAACACCGTCCTTTGTTGATGTTGTGACTTTATAAAGACAGATTCCAATGATTGATGCCTTTGAAAGATTTCTACTGATTATTGAGATCTGGGTGTGAGGCTCAAGTCTGTTATACAGAATATTTTTCTAGCTCAAGGGATGAGGGAAGTGCAGAGACATGAGCTTTGGGACATCCTGAGGTGGTGAAAGGCGATATAGAAATGCAAGTCCTTCAATGTTATGCTTTCTTAAAGCCTTGTAACTCTCTGCAGAGCACCTATCATCCCACAGAGAATCAAATTAATCAGTGAAGACATTGTCTAAAAGCAGTTCTGATCTCTCGAGAGCTGTCGGACAAGAGGCGGGTTCTCATTAACTCCTTTCTCTTTCACAGCTTGAGGGTGAGCAGCTGATGAAGTATCTGGGAGTGGACAATGATCGGGAAATCTTACTTCCTCCTTTCACTTCTCCAAGGTAATATCATCGTCAGCTCGGACAGATTTATGGTCAATAGTCTTTGTTAAGGAGCATTCTTATTGAGCTGTGATTGGGAACCGATTCAGCAGTGAGCTAGTGTGCAAACTCACACCAAGTCCCATTCACCCATCACCCCTGTGCTCACTGATATACACTGACTCCCTGTCTGACAGCAGAATTGGAGGAGAGCAGAGATCTCAGAGGGTTTCAGGGTTGGAGGAGGTGACAGGGATAGAGAGTGGAGAGGGTGGATGGAGGGATAGGAAATCAATGATGAGAATTTGAAATTTGAGTCATTGCTGGACTGGGAGCCAGTGTAGGTCAGCGAGTGACAGGGGCGGCGATCAGCTGAATAGAGAAGCAGGGATAAAAAACTGGGGAATTAAGTCTATCCTGATGATAGGACTCGGATAACAATGCCCTGAAATTTGTGTCTTTTGCTGATTTTAGTCAGAATTTCCCATGAAGACAACACAGCAGCTCCTGGAATAGACAGGCTGTTCAGTGTCACACTTCCTGTCCATTATCACCTTGCTAAAAACTTCAAAAAGGTTGCAACGTAACTGAAAGAGAGAAGGAAGGCAAAGCTCTCTGTGTGTAAAACTGTCAAATATTCTGAGTTATCATGATTGTCTCTGATCTGCTGCAGCATTTAAATTTCACACAATATTAGCACTTTGCAGCTCAGAGAGAGACCATTGACTCACTGCCTGAAAGGGCGGTAGGCGCAGATTCAACAGGAACTTTCAGAAGGGGAACTGGATAAATACTTGAAGGGGACATTTTGCAGGGCTGTGGAGGAGAGAGCAGAGGTGAGAGTGGGACTAATTGGACAGATCTTTCAAAGGCCCAGCACAGGCTCGATGGGCCAAATGGCTTCCTTCTGTTCCGGTTCATTCTACAATCTGATCAATTAAGTCCCACATCAATAACTCTTAAGGCTCCCGCTGCAGGGATGGATCTTTGAGAAGGACAGGGAACAAGAGGTTTCTGGTATCATTTTCATATTTCTTGACAATTACATAAGTGTATAGATCTGTTGAATATTTGAGTCTCTAAAGCGTAGAGGTAATCTGCTGTTACGCCCAGATCTTGTGGTAGTAACCTTGTCTGGAGGTGTCTTTAATTGCTCACATTGATCTGTGGGATTGTCATTCTTGGATGTTGCCCCCGGTTTCAATTGGCATTTTACCCTTGATGCAATTGGGGAGGCTTTAAACTAATATGGCAGGGGATGGGATCCCGAGAGGAGGTTCAGCAGAGGGAGATGCACAGCCAAAATTAGAAGAGAGAGCAAGTGAACCTGGAAGGCAGAGAAATTATTGGTCCGTTAAGGCTCAAGATAGCGTGGAAAGGTTGGATTGTATTTATTTTAATGCAAGGAATCTGATGAATAAAGCAGATGAGTTGAGGCCACAAATTAACACATGGATGTTTGATGTAATTGCTGTCACAGAGACATGGTTGAGAGAGGGGCAGGATTGACAGCTCAATATTACAGGATACAGGGTCTTCTGGCAAGACAGGGAAGGAGGTAAAAGAGGAGGGGGTATCGCAATATTGATCAAGGAATCAATTATTGCAGTGAGGAGGGAAGACACCTTAGGGGGCTCCTCAAATGAAGCCATATGGGTAGAACCTAAAAACAAATATTGAGCAATCAGATTTCTGGGAGTGTTCTACAGGCCCCGGGACACTCAGAGAAATAGAAGTGCAGATACAAAGGCAAAATTCAGAGAAGTATAAAAATAATCAGGTTGTAATGGTGGGAGTTTTCAACTTCCCCAACAATAACTGGGTTAGTCATAGTGTGATAGTTTTAGAGGGGGCAGAATTGTTAAAATGCATCCAGGAGAGATTTTTAAGCCAGTACATAGAAGATCCTGCAAGAGAGAGGTCTGTCCTGGACTGAATTTTAAGGAATGTAACCAGGCAAGTGGTAGAGGTATCAGTGGGGGAGCATTGTGCAGATAGTGATCTTCATTCCATTAGATTCTAGGTTGTTATGGAAAAGAACAAGGATGGGCCAGAAATCTGAGTTCTTAATTGGGGGAAGGCCGATTTTAATAAGATCAAATATGATTTGGCCAGAGTGGACTGGGAGCAGCTACTTTTAGGGAAATCTGCGTCAGAGCAATGGGACTCATTCAAGAAGGAAGTAGGGAGAGGACAGGGCCAACATATTCCAGTAAAGGCAAAGGGTGGGACCAACAAATCCAGGGAACCCTGGATGTCGAGAGATTTACAGGATTGGATAAAGAGAAAAAGGGAGGCTTATGGCAGATACCGAGGGCTCAAAACAGCGGAAGCCTTAGAAGACTATAGAATGTGTAGGGGGACCTTAAAACGGAAATTAGTAGAGCAAAAAGGGAGCATGAAGAAACATTAGCAGGAAAAATTATGGAAAATCCAAAGTTATTTTACAAGTACATTAAGAGTAAGAGGATAACTAGGGAAAGAGTAAGGCCCATTAAGGACCATATTGGTAATTTGTGTGTGGAGCCGGTAGACGTAGGTAGGGTTCTAAATGAACACTTTGTGTCAGTGTTCACAAGTGAGAGGGACAATGTGGGTATGGAAATCAGGCAGAAGGACTGTGATATAGTTAAAGACATTAGAATAGAAAGGGAGGAGGTTCTAAGTGGTCTGGCAGGCTTAAACGTAGATTAATCTCCAGGCCCAGATGAAATGTATCTCAGGCTGTTGAGTGAGGCAAGGGAGGAGATAGCAGGGGCACTGGCAATAATTTTCAATACCTCTCTGGCCAGAGGAGAGGTGCCAGAGGACTGGAGGACAGCCAATGTGGTACCATTATTCAAGAAGGGAGGAAGGGATAAACCAGGGAACTACAGGCCAGTCAGTCTAACCTCAGTGGTGGGGAAACTATTGGAAGCAATTCTGAGGGACAGAATTAATCTACACTTGGAGAGGCAGGGATTAATCAAGGACAGTCAGCATGGTTTTGTTAAGGGGAGGTCATGTCTGATCAGTTTGATTGAATTTTTTGAAGAGGTGACCAAGTTTGTAGATGAGGGCAATGTATTTGACATAGTCAACTTGGACTTCAGCAAGGCTTTTGATAAGGTCCCGCCTGGGAGACTGTAAACGCAAGTAAGAGCCCATGGGATCGAAGGCAATTTGGCAAATTGGATCCAGAATTGGCTGAGTGGCAGGAAGCAGAGGGTGATGGTCGAGGGGTGTTTTTGTGACTGGATGCCTGTGTCCAGTGGGGTTCCACAGGGATCAGTGTTGGGTCCCTTGCTGTTTGTGGTACATATAAACGGTTTAAACTTGAATGTAGGAGGGTTGATCAGTGAGTTCGCAGATGACATGAAAATTGGTGGGGTGGTAAATAGTGAGGAGGATAGCCTTAGATTACAGGAGGATATAGACGGGCTGGTCAGATGGGCTGATCAGTGCCAAATGGAATTTAACCTGGATAAGTGTGAGGTGATGCACTTGGGCAGGACAAACAGGACACGGGAATACACAATGAAGGGAAGGACCCTGGGAAGTAACAAGGATCAGAGGGACCTTGGTGTGCATGTCCACCGTTCTCTTAAGGGAGTAGATAAGGTGGTTAAGAAGGCATATGGAATACTTGCCTTTATTAGTCGAACATAGAATATAAAAGCAGGAAGGTTATGCTGGAACTGTATAAAACGCTGGTTAGGCCACAGCTAGAGTATTGCGTGCAGTTCCGGAACCCGCATTATAGGAAGGATGTGATTTCACTAGAGAGAGTGCAGAGGAGATTTACCAGGATGTTGCCTGGGCTGGAGAGTTTTAGTTATGAGGAGAGATTGGATAGACTGGGGTTAGTTAACCTGGAGCTGTGGAGATCCAGGGGGGAACATGATTGAGGTGTATAACATTATGAGGGACATAGATAAGGTAGACAGGAAGGAAGTTTTCCCCTTGGTGGAGGGATCAATAACCAGGGGGCATAGATTGAAGGTAAGGGGCAGGAGGTTTAAAGGGGATGTGAAAGAGAGTTTTTTCACCCAGAGGGTGGTGGAAATCTGGAACTCACTGCCTGAAAGGGTGGGAGAGGCAGAAACCCTCATAACATTTAAGAAGTATTTGGATGTGCACTTGCGATGCCATCGCATACAAGGCTTTGGGCCCAGTGCATTAATGGAATTAGAATAATTAGGTACTTGTTTGACCGATGCAGATTCGATGGGCCGAAGGGCCTTTATCCGTGCTGTAGACCCCTCTGACTCTATGGGCTGAATTTCCTACCTGTCGGGTGGGTGGGCCTGAGTATTTAAATGGGGCAGGATGATGTCGGGGGTTCCTCCTGATGTCATCCCGCATCATCATAGTGTCGCTGAGCAGGCCCCGCCCCCTGCTCACCAACGGGAAAATTCAGCCCGATGACTCCATGAAACAGGACTGTACGGTGTTTGAGGAGCGGGAATGGATCTGATTTATCCTTGGTTAGGCCTCACCGCTGAGCCTTTGTCTGTAATGACTCCATAGGACCCTGGTCCTGAACAGAAAGCTTGGAGATGAAGTCCCGTCCTTTCATTCAGGATACCCTCCATTGTGTTGTGTGGCACTAGCACCATGCTGGATGAGCAGGTTATTGTTGAGTCAATGCCTCTTACTGTCCATTACACCTTTATCACTTTGCTTATGATGAAAAGTAAATTGATAAGGTGGTGATTGGCCAGGTTGGATTTGTCCTGCTGGATTGGGCATACCCCTGGGCAGTTTTTCACATTGCAGGTTTAGCAGGCCCTCCCTTCGATGCGCTGTAAAGGATATTGTCCAAGAGCAGGCACAGTAGAGTGTCGAGAGCCACAGTCAAAATGTTGTCGGTGATCTCAAAGCCTTGTAAAGACTCTGCCAGCCAACAGCCTGAGATGGACACACATGTGGACAGTACTGACACCTGCCAATTGGCCTCTCATGTTCTTACCTTGACAGGCTGTCCCCACCATTTCCCACTGCCAAGTTGTTGAAGAATATCGGATCACAAAGATTCCAGTATGATGCCCTGCCTGTCTTTAGAAATGAATCCCCGGGAGATGCCTTGCTCATCCCAATAAGGTCAAGTTGAATCAGGAGATACTTCAATGATGCTTCCTCAGTTTCTGTAGTGCAGAATCTTTCACCATTCCCTCTTGCAGTGGCTGGCATTTGTGTTGTGCTAAATGGACTAGATCAATTGACAGACTTGCATTCTCCAACAGGTGTAATGTTGGAGCTCCTTTGAAACTGCCAATATTGTTGAAACGTTCTGCATATTTCAATGTTATGTCATGAACTGAGGTGAAAGGGTAGTATGTGAAACAGGGACAAACATAAATACATTGGCTTTTGGCCAGACCAGACAATCCTGGCAGTGGGTGGGGCCAGAAAATCCCACCCCTATGGGACATTTTCAGTTTATTTGATGTGCCCAGAGAGATCAATAAAGACAACAATCCACTATTTATTGGCAAGCCACATCAGGATATGTGTGAAAGGTGGAATATCGATCACCACTCCTCGTCTCGTCGTGTACATCATCGCCATTTCCTGGTTTGTCAGTCACCAAATGTATATGTTCCTGATGGGTCATTCTTATTGCTTGAAGGTTCCCCGTTGTGTAGGGTCTGTTTGGATCAGCGCACGGCTCTTTGTAGCTGCATCAGCGTTTGCTCTAATGCCCTGCCGCTGTCAATGGCCCTTTCTGCCACAGGCCTTGCAGGATTGGTGGAAAGCTGGGCATTTCCTTGGTGCCTGCAGAAGGCCACACCTTCCACATGTCTCACTAGGTTTGGATGTTCTAGTGAGTGTGTCAACAATTGATGTTGTACTGAGGACCTGTAAGCTTCGCTGACCTGCGAGGATCACTTCGTATTTATGCCCATCCTTGAGTAGCTCTTCAATGCTATAGGTTTTGGTCTTATCTAGCAGATCTTTCTAGAATGTTTCCATGGGAGTGGATGCGATCACCAACTCAACAACTCTGTCTGCAGACTCTGTGTTTGAAATCACAGTGAGTACCCTTTTCTCTACATCGGCTGATGAAATGGTCTATGGATTGTGTAGACTGATGAAATGACATAAACTCTAGTTGATGAATATGGACTTTAACCTGAATCTGAAGCTGTCTTTTAACCCTCGATTTTAACCCTCTCTGATGCTGTGTCTCTGTTGTGGTCTGACCAAAGCATCGAGGGTCGTCTCATGCCATGTAGCTCGATCTAAGGCTGTTCACCACGTCATACCTGTACTGAATCTTGCTGCCAGAATGTTTGGCCACCGCTGATCACCATGTTGTGTTTTTATGATGATAAAAAGGCACCAGCCACTGATACAGAATTGGGTAAATACATTGTGGGTTCATTTATTTAGAATAGGGACATGAGAACAGATATACAAGGATAGAAAGCTGGGAGACACCTGCAGCCAAACTGTGTGAGCTGTGTTCTGCTCACAGGCCAAAGTGAAACTTGGACTGGATGGTGTTATCATCCCAGCTGATCTTACTACTGGGCAAGTTAGATCCCAGGGTGGAACTCAGCTTGATAGGTCCTAACTTTTATTTTTTATTTAGGAATGTGGAGTGCGGCTACTGAACAGAGTCACAGGAGTCATCTGATGAACTTCTAACAAAAGAATAAAACATTTATTAAACGAGGAAAGTTAAACTATATTACATTACTCCTTCACCCAGATCTATACATTTACTGATTCATAAGTAGAACACAAGTTACAATAACTATCTTATACTCTCATGTTCACACTAAGTACACAGTCCATGTAAACCAATAGATGACCTGTGGTCAGGGACACCACATTCTGAAAGAAATTGACAGAACCCACTTGGAACAAATGCTATGGGTCTCTCCTCATCTGACCCCAGACGCTTGTTACACTGTGAGCCAACCAGTCTCACTGAACTGAGATATCCATATGAGGGTTTCCAATCTGTACTCTCCAAGAACTCACTTTGGAATCTTCTCCAACATGACACTTTCACTCAGACACCTTCCACAAGGGTCCACTTTCACTATTTCAAACTCTCCTTCCCATGTTGCTGCCCCCTGGATCGCCACGTGCATTCAGCCTTCCTTCCACGCCCTGTCTCTCCAATGCTCAGCCGTGTCAATGGCACACCAGGATTCACATGGCCTTAGTAATGAGTCACCAACCTGTGGTGTCTCCTAGGATCTTCTGGCTTCTCGCAAGCCTATTTTGCTTTAGGCCTGTGTCCTGCTGCTTTCTCCCTTTATGCTTGAAGCCTTCTTCTGCTCCTCACTCTTAACTTCACTTAACAGGGCCTTTTCCAGATTTGACTAGAAGGTTTTCTTGGGCCCTTTCTCCTGTTCCACTCGATTGTTTTGGCTCCTTCTTTACTTTGGGACTGACTATCTGTCCCGCTCCTTTGCTGCTTCTCCTGGCAACTCCTTTCAGCAGAACTGAAAGTACTTATCTGTTTTTCTCTGTCATGTGGTGCCTCCCTCTGAACCACTGTTGCCAGGCAAGAGCATAGTTTTTTACACCTTGTGTTTGTTTTGACTTCCCTTCAAGAGTCATAAAACCTCATTGGAATGCTGGCTTCTTTTAAACTCAACTTCCCCCTTTTCTCAACACTCAAATACAGAAATACAAACTAAACCTGAACTTAAAGATATACCTTAAAGATAAACCTTATGCCTAACACACACAAATACACATAGAACTTCCTTAAGCCAACCCCAGTTCCTAAAAATCACATGACACACTTCCCATCGAGTGATGTCATGCTGCTATCCCTGAAAGGCATATTACAACAGTGTTACCACTTAGCAGGTGATTCTGCCAGGCAGACCAAGTCCACAAGAGAAATCTGGTCACATGATCATTATGATTTTGCAATTTGTATTTATTATGAGATGTGTGCACTGAATTCAGAAGCAATAACTCCACGAAGACCTTTAGAGATTTAAAAGAAAAAATTAAAATATTTGACATCAAACCAAAAGATTTCAAGCACATACATAAGACTAAAATGACTGATATAATAAATCCTAAAATTCCTAATTAACCTGACTCCCAGTTACACTCCCTTTAAGGCAATGGACCAAAAATAGATGTTAGATTTAAAACAAACTCAGCAAGTTAACACAATGCCCTGGACAGTGGAATTTCAAATGGATTTTCCCCAACTTCAGTTCTGTAACTGGGAGCAGGTTTGTGAACAAACAGCGTCCTGAGGACCATGAACCAATGTAGAATGAACTTGTCCACTCCGGTGTCCAGGATTGTCTTCCATCCATTATGTAACCTTGGAGAGTTCCCTGTGTGTCCTGTAGATGGTCCACACTGCAGCCACTGTGCCCTAGTGATGGAGGGGGTGGATATCAAGTCTTGTGGATCTACAAACCATCCAGAGTTAAATATTGATATTTCTCTCCCCAGTTGGACTGTCACAAGAGTGGAAAGGTGACACTCCACGAGAGGTGACAGCGCAGGAAGGTTCATGTGTACAGATTCCATGTAATTACACTTACCCATCACATTTGTTAGAGAAAACACGTGTCGGAATCTGGAATATGAGAAGGGACAAATGGAATACATCATCTATAGCCTTTCACTCCAAGGATCACAATCGCGAGTTACCACGGTTCCACCATCGGACCCGGCTGTCTGGAGACCTGAAAGATGGCAACTGTTCCCTGATTATAAACAACATCAGATGGGGAGATGCAGGACAATATTTTTTCAGAATAGAATTTGACAGCAGCAATAGTTACAGCATCTATCCTGTAACCCGGCTTCACGTTTCTGGTAAGTGCTGTGTTATAATTACTCAACAATTCACATTCAACACTCAATGGGAAATAATAGTGTTTGATTTGCTTGTTTTTTGGCCGTGTTAACCAGTGTCACTATTTTTAATGATTTGTCTATTTCTGCTCCCAGATCCATGAGCTTATTGTGTGTGATTGAATCCACATCATAGCTGTAACGTAAACCGAGCTGAGGGGTGATGACACCTCCCCCCTGAGTGAAGTGTCTCCTCCCCACTACACCTTCCACCCCTCACACTGTCCGTGTAAACCCCCATCCCATCTCCAGCCTCTCTTTCCCCTCCAAAGTCCTTGAACGTGTTTCCATCTCCCGATTCCGGTCCCATCTTTCCCGGAACTCCATGTTTGAATCCCTCCAATCAGGTTCCCACCCCAGCCACTGTGCTGAAACAGCTCTTATCAAGGTCACAAATGGCATCCTGTGTGACTGTGACAAAGGTAAACTTTCCCTCCTCCTCCTTCTCGATCTGTCTGCAGCCTTTGACACGCTCGACCACACCATCCTCCTCCAACACCTCTCCACTGTCGTCCAGCTGGGTGGGACTGCTCTCCCCTGGCTCCATTCTTATCCATCTCATCGTAGCCAGAGAATCACTTGCAATGGCTTTGCAGCATCATCTGAACAGTGTTAGTTTTCACCTGTCCACTGAGGATCCCCAGCTCTACCTCACCACCACCTCCCTCGACTCCTCCACTGCTGCTAAATTATCAGGCTGCTTATCCGACATCCAGTACTGGATGGGCAGAAATTCCCTCCAATTAAATATTGGAAAGACTGAAGCCATTGTCTTCATTCCCCACTCCAAACTCTGTTCCCTCGCTACCAACTCCATTCCTCTCCCTGGCAGCTCTCTGAGATTGAAGCCAATCTGTTCACAGCTTTGTTGTCCCATTTGATCCTGAGATGAGCTTCCGGCCTCATATCTGCGCCCTCACTAACACCGTCTATTTCCACCTCCGTAACATCGCACGACTTCACCCTGTCTCAGCTCATCTGCTGCTGAAACCCTCATCCACGCCTTCATTACCTCCAGACTCGACTGTTCCAACACACGCTCCACACTCCATAAACTTGAGGCCATCCAAAACTGCTGACCAGGTCCTTACTCACACCAAGTCCCATTCCCTTATCACCCGCTCTGCTCGATGACTGAGTCTGGCTCCTGGTCAAGCAAAGTCTCAATGTCACAATTTTCGAATATTTTTCCTCCTCTCCTTTACAGTAAGCTTCACCTCTTCCTTCATCCACGGCAACCCTCCCTCTCTCAGGAGCCTCCTCCAGTCCCTACAACCCTCCCTATCTCTGCAATCTCCTCCAGACTCAATTCCCCTCCCTATCTCTGTAACCTCCTCCAGCCCCTAGTACCCTCCCTCTCTCTGTAAGCTCCTCCAGCCCCAAAAACTCCCCCATCTCAATAAACTCCTCCAGTCCCTACAAACTTCCCTACCTCTGAATCCTCCACCAGCCTCATCAACCCTCCCTACCTATGCAACCCGTCCAGCCCGTACAACTCTCCCCATCCCTGTAAACTCCTCCTACCCCGGAACACTCTCTGCCCCTGCAACCTGCTCCAGTCCCTGCACCCTCCCTATCTCTATGACCTCCTCGAGCCCCTACAACCCTCCCTATCTCTATAACCTCCTCCAACCCATACAACCCTCCCTATCTCTATAATCTCCTCCTGCCCCTACAACCCTCCCTATCTCTATAACCTCCTCCAACCCCTACAACCCTCCCTATCTCTATAACCTCCTCCAACCCCGACAACCCTCCGTGTCTCTATAAACTCCTCCAGCCCCAACAACCCTCAGAGATCTCTGCACTCCTCCAATTCCGGCCTCTTGAGCTTCCCCCGTTTCCCATCGCTCCACCATAGGCGGCCGTACCTTCAGCTGCCTGGGGCCCTGAGCTCTGGAATTAACTCCCTAAACCTCTCCCTCTATCTCAATCTCTCTCTCTCACTCTCTCTCTCTCACTCTCTCTCTCTCTGTCTCTCTCTCTCTCTCGCTATCCCTTTTATCTCTCTTTTAAAATTCTTCATGACACAACAACATAAGAAGGTAACAATGTAGGAACATAAGAAATAAGGACAGGAGCAGGCCATTCGGCCCCTCGAGCCTGCTCTCACTGATCTGGTTGTGGCCTTAACTCCATTTCCCTGCATGCCCCCAAACCCTTGACCCCCTTGTCGATCAAAAACCTGCCTCACTCAGCCTTGAGTCTATTCAATGGCCCAGCCTCCACTGCTCTCTGGGGAAGAGAATTCCACAGGGTAGCCCCCCTCTGAGAGAGGAAATTCCTCCTCATCTCAGTCTTAAATGGGAGAGCCCTCATTCCCAAACTGTGCTCCCTGCTTCTAGATTCCCCCACGAGGGGGAAACATCCTCCCAGCATCCACCCTGTCAAGCCCCCTCGGAATCGGATATGTTTCAATAAGGTCACCCCTCATTCTTCTAAACTCCAATGGATACAGGCCCAACCTGCTCAACATTTCCTCACAGGACGAACCCTTTAATCCCAGGAATCAGCCCAGTGAAGCTTCTCTGAACTGCCTCCATTGCAAGTCTATCCCTCCCTAAGTAAGGAGACCAGAACTGTACACACTGCTCCTGATACAATCTCCCCCTGTGCAGCAGTTGCAAGACTTCCCTCCTTTTATACTCCATCCCTTTGCAATAAAGGCCAACATTCCACTTGCCTTCCTCATTCCGTGGTGTTCCTGACTTTCTATGATTCATGTACAAGGACTCCCAGATACCTCTGTACTGCATTCTGCAGCCTGTCTCCATTTAAATAATATCCTGTTTTTCTATTCTTCATGCCAAAATAATTTGTTGCAGTTCTCCTCAGTATTGACCATCCCCCCAATTCAGCCTCATCAGTAAATTTTGAGTCTAGTGGATCCACAAACTATCCAGAGTTAAATATTGATATTTCCCTCCCCAGCTGAACCCTCACAAGAGTGGAAAGGTGACACTCCACGAGAGGTGACAGCACAGGAAGGTTCGTGTGTACAGATTCCATGTCATTACAGTTATCCATCGTGTCTGGAAAACCAACCACGAGGTGGAGTCTGGTTTAATAACGAGAAACAGATTCCCTGGACTCCCATAGCCTTTCACTCCAAGGATCACAGTCACGAGTTACCACGGTTCCACCATCGGACCCGGCTGTCTGGAGACCTGAAAGATGGCGACTGTTCCCTGATTATAAACAACATCAGACGAGAAGATGCAGGACCTTATTTTTTCAGAATAGAATTTGACAATGGTCCGAGCCATAACTATTACCCTGTAACCCAGCTTCACGTTTCTGGTAAGTGCTGTGTTATAATTACTCAACAATTCACATCCAACACTCAATGGGAAATAATAGTGTTTCATTTACTTGTTTTTTGGCCGTGTTAACCAGCTTCACTATTTTTAATGATTTGTCTATTTCTGCTCCCAGATCCATGAGCTTATTGTGTGTGATTGAATCCACATCATAGCTGTAACGTAAACCGAGCTGAGGGGTGATGACACCTCCCCCCTGAGTGAAGTGTCTCCTCCCCACTACACCTTCCACCCCTCACACTGTCCGTGTAAACCCCCTTCCCATCTCCAGCCTCTCTTTCCCCCTCCAAAGTCCTTCAATGCGTTTCCATCTCCTGAATCTGAATCTACTGAATGGGCAGAAATTCAGAAATATCAGGCTGCTTATCCGACATCCAGTACTGGATGGGCAGAAATTCCCTCCAATTAAATATTGGAAAGACTGAAGCCATTGTCTTCATTCCCCACTCCAAACTCTGTTCCCTCGCTACCAACTCCATTCCTCTCCCTGGCAGCTCTCTGAGATTGAAGCCAATCTGTTCACAGCTTTGTTGTCCCATTTGATCCTGAGATGAGCTTCCGGCCACATATCTGCGCCCTCACTAACACCGTCTATTTCCACCTCCGTAACATCGCACGACTTCACCCTGTCTCAGCTCATCTGCTGCTGAAACCCTCATCCACGCCTTCATTACCTCCAGACTCGACTGTTCCAACACACGCTCTACACTCCATAAACTTGAGGTCATTCAAAACTGCTGACCACGTCCTTACTCACACCAAGTCCCATTCCCTTATCACCCGCTCTGCTCGATGACCGAAACTGGCTCATTGTCAAGCAAAGACTCAATGTCCAAATTTTGATCTTTGTTTCCCACTATCCCTCTAATCTCCTCGTACTCCTCCAGTACCTACAACCCTCCTTGTCTCTGTAACCTCTTAAAGCCCCTACAACCCTCCCTATATCTGTTACCTCTTCAAGCTCCTACCGCTTCCCTATATCTGTAAATTCATCCTGCCCAACAAACCTACCAATCTCTGCAGCCTCCTCCAGCCACTACAAACCTCCCTATTTCTGTAACTTCCTCCTGCCCCTAAAAGCTTCCTTATCTCTGCAGGCTGCTCCAGGCCCTACAACCCTCCCTACCTCTGCAAACACCTCCAGACCCTACACTCTCCCAATCTCTCTTAACTTTTCCAGCGCCTTCAACCCTCCCTATCTCTGTAACCTCCTCCAGCCCCTACAACCCTCTGATGTCTCTGCGATCCTCCAATTGCAGCCTCTTGACCATCGCCTGATCCCATCACTCCAACATCGGCGGCCATGCCTTCAGCTGCCTGGGGCTCGAGCTCTATAATACCCTCCCTCAACCCCTCTCCATCCCTCTCTCTCACTCTCTCTATCTCTCTCTCTCTCTCACTATCCATTTCATCCCTCTTTTAAGATTCTCCATAACACCGACCTCTTCTGGTCAGCTGTTGCTAGTATCTCCACATGTGTCTGGGTGACATACTTTGTTTTATGACGCTCCTGTGTAGCACCTTGGGGTGATTTGTCATGTTAAAGTTGTTGTGTAAATATAAGTTGTTGCCCTTTGACCCTCGACCCCAGCTCGAGTCTTATTTTTGAGGGAATGTACAACCTCCTTAGATTTCTGACTATTGATTATTTTTGATTATTTTTATTGAGCCAATGCCAAGCCCCGATACCGAGCGAGAGCCTCCTCATTTGCTGAGTTTAAGGTGATGAGTCAGCCCCTTAGTCCGTAGAGGGGACTCTCCTCGGTAATGTGCAGCCTTGTTTGTGTCTCTCCACAAGCGCATGAGGGGTTTGTACAGAGGCTGCAGCGCTGGAGGGGGTCTGCACAGGGGTCCTGGCCTGTCCTGAGCTGGTTTTAGCAAGGACCACTCTGGCCTTGGCAGCTGAAAGCCAGCCATTGGACAGAGGGGGCCTGTCACAAGGAGCCTGTTAGTCACTCCCCCCCGTGTCTCCTGTGCTCGGATCCAGACCATGTTGGCTGGTGGATCTGGCTCAGGAAGGGTCCTCCCCATGGGACCCCCAGATGGAAGGTGGGTCGAGCGGGTCATTCACTTGCATGTTTATTCTGCAGCTTTAATATTTTAAGATGGTAAGAATGCAGGAACATAAGAAATAGGGACAGGAGCAGGCCATTCGGCCCCTCGAGCCAGCTCTCACTGATCTGGTTGTGGCCTTAACTCCATTTTCCTGCCTGTCTCCCAAACTATCAGGATCGTTAAAACAACTCAGTTCTGATATCATCCTTGTAAAAGTGCTTTCTCTTGTGGGACTGTGATTTCTAATTGAACTGATGCTTCACGTTATATTTCTCTAAAAGGATCCATTCTCTGTCTGTTAGATTTCACAGATAAACCCACGATATTCCCTGCTGAAATTATTGCAGGAAAGCGTGTGGATGTAAGCTGCACCTTCAACACAACGTGCAATGGAACAGCAGCACCTGTCTTAACCTGGGACACGCCCACTGACGTACCTGGATCAGTTTCAAACACTGTAACTCAGCATGGTGTCACTCTGACCTATACTTCTGTTCTGACCCTGATCCCATCACTCAAACACCACGGACACACTCTTAGCTGCAGAGTGAGATATCCATCTGTTTCATCGGAGCGGTCCCTCGTACTAACTATGCAAGGTCAGTTGCGATATGCTTCATTCTACATCAGCACTCCCTCAGCGCTGACCCTCTGACAGTGCAGCCTGTTCTCAGTATCCACATTCTCAGGCCTCTCATTGAGCTTCACAGTCGATAGAAGTTAACTGATCTTTATTTTATTATTGCTGAATGAAGAGACAAGCTGTCTTAGCTTTACATCTCACACGCATTATTTTCCATGGCAACACCTCCACCAATCAGAGACCACTTGCCAACCAATCAGCACTCTCTTCCCATTAAGTCTAAGTTGTTGTTCACTTTCTGTTTGTAAACCTGCAATCTGTCTTGTTGAGTCCTGCCCTAACATCTGAATATCACAATGAACAGAACAAGTTCCAACAATGAGCTGTGGTTGGTGATTGCTCACGTTACATCCAGGGACAGTGGAGACTATCAGTGTGTGCCAGAGAATGAACATGGAGCAGTGGAGGGGTTCATAACCATCACTGTCGAATGTGAGTGTACACAGACTTCAACATCTCTCTCTGATTCAAACACTACACAAACACACATAAATATACAGACCTAAATAGACACCCGCAGACACACAATCCCACATCTATGAGCACACACAAGGACACACTCACAAACAAACACACTAACACATTCTCCCCCGTGGGTGACCTGACCTCCCTCAGTGCTGCACCGGAGAGTTGACTTAGATTCTGGGATTTGTGTTCCCAATCATATTTCTGGAAGAACATGAAAATTGCAAAGTCTATTAGACACTCAGATGCACAAAGATACTCACAGATACTGTCTGCCTCTCCAACTCTCTCTCTCCCTTGAAGAATCTTCCTCAAACCAAACCCTTTGACCAGTCACCTGATCCAACTCCTCCTTTTGTGATTCTGTGTGAAATTTTGTTTGAGAATCTGACAGTAAGAGAGAGATGGAGAGGTTTAGGAAGGGAATTCCTGTTGGTGAAAAGCTTACATCATGTTCTCACCTTTCCAGTGCCCTTATGTCACATGATGTCCAATGTCCTTGTTCATAATGGGGATTGCTTATGTAAACATCACGCTGTAGTTACACTCTCCCACCAGTGGTGGCACGGTCGCACTTAACCCTTGCATCGCCCAGCTTTTCAAGCAATTTCACTACCCAATTTGCTACTACTCACCTCGACCAATCCCTGTGGGAGCGAGTTCCACATTCTCCCCTCTCTCTGGGTAAAGATTGGAACTGTTTATTAAGCGGGGCGTCTAAGTCCGTGGGGGATTCCATCTCGATCCTGCCCGATTCGCACACACGTCCGAGATGGATTTCTATCCTGCACTAAACGTTTCCAGAATTTTCTACAGCACAATCCTGTACACAGCGATGGAGAGAAACATTGGACAGGGAGTCAAACAGCAAAATGATCCATTCTCACCAATGTTCCACACTAAGGGGAAAGTTCAGATTGTCCACTCTTAGAGTGCTTACAATGAAAACATTCATTCCACATTGAATCCCAGTGGATGGGTCAATATTACAGCAAATGTTGCAGTGAAATGAAGCTTGATTGTTCAGCCAGAGTGAGAGCTTGAAAGCGGAGAGTCAGTGATGATTTCTTTCTGTGTGTTCTCTAGACAGTGGAGGAGAGATTCTGCACGTGATCCAGATCCTGGGAATACGAGCTGTGATATTCTTTGTAGCTGTGGTTATCACTATTGCTGGAGTCTGTGTCTGGGAGGGACAAACAGTGAAAGGAAGTCGACAGACTGTTTAAAGCTTTGTACAGCAACAATCTGGTCAGTCAGTGCGGACAAATAACGTGTGATATTGGGTTAAGTTATAATGAAACTGGTCAGTGTCCTGGTTACAATCACCTCCATATCATCGAGTCATTCCGGCACAGGAGGAGCCCATTCAGCCCATCGAGTCCATGCTGTCTCTCTGTAGAGCAATCCAGTCAGTCCCATTCCCCCGCTCTATCCCCGTATCCCTGTGAGATTATTTCCAAGTGTCCGTCCAATTTCCTTTTGAAATCGTTCATCGTCTCCGCTTCCACCATCCTCGTAGGCAGCAAGTTCCAGCTCATTACCACTCGCTGTGTAAAAAAGTTCCTCCTCACATCCCCCCCCCGTCCAAAACCTTCAATCTGTGTCCCCCAGTCCTTGTACCATCAGCTAATGGCAACAGCTTTGCTTTGTCTACCTTATCTAAACCCGTCATCATCTTGTACACCTCGATCAGATCCCTTCTCAATCTCCTTTGCTCCAAGGAGAACAACCCCAGCTTCTCCAACCCAACCTTGTAGCTTAAATCCCTCATCCCTGGACCCATTCTGCTCAATCTCCTCCCCACCCTCTCAAGGACCCTCACTTCCTTCCCAAAGTGAGGAGAACAGAACTGGACACAATACTCTAGTTGTGACCTAAGCAGAGCTTTATAAATGTTCAGCGTAACCTCCCTGTGTCTGTACTCAATCCCTCGATTTATGAAAAGCTTATTCTTTCCATTAGCACAAACAGCAATTTCCAAGCGGACTCCCATCAGCAGACAGAGTGCAATGAAACATCGGCATGCCTGCTTCTTAATGTACGGAGAGAAACCTGGAACGAGAGATTCTCCTTCTTCTCCTCAGCAAGCTGAAACTTTTCCTTATACCTGGTGCTCCCTAGTCCTGCTGTGTGGACACATCATAACCACGGCATTGTCTGGCTGTGTGCAGCCAACATGGTCGAATAGGAATGAACAGAAATGTGACGTTGCTAAACTCTGTTCTCTGATTGGAATGTGCTTTCTGAATGCTGCACCTTTTTCATGCTGCGATAGATTGTAAGAAGCATTTGGGTTATGAATAAAATTACATTGATTAACACAAGTGATTAAAATGCTCAGCCTGTTCTGTAGATATTTATAGATTAAAATTCTTATTTTGCTGCAAAATTCTAGGCTCAAACACACTACTTCATGTTGTCACATTTTCCAATCAGATGAATTCCTGTGCCCAGCTTTATAACAGAAATTTCCAATGTAAACATGTCACATTGTACTTGCACACACTTGCCAGTGGTTGGTGTGATATGAAGGCTGCCTTGCTGCTCAGAAACAGTGAGAAATATTCCTGTTGTGTGCATGTACTTCATGTTTGCATGAAACACAGGCATCAGATGCAATTTTGTGCAATTTGTACAATGTTCTTCAGACAGCGCAGCACTCCCTCAGTTCAGAAACTCTGACAGTGCAGCACTCCCTCAGTTCAGACCCTCCGACAGTGCAGCACTCCCTCAGTACTGACCCTCCGACAGTGCAGCACTACCTCAGTTCAGACACTGTGACAGGATAGCACTCCCTCAGTACTGTCCCTCCAATAGTGCAACACTTCCACACTACTGACCCTCTGAGAGTGCAGCACTCCCTCAGCACGGAGTGTTGACCTACATTATGGGACTGAAATCCCTGGAGTGAGACTCAGACCTGTGATTTAGGTAGGGTTGTGGGGGCTGGAGGAGGTTACAGAGGTAGGGAGTGTTGTAGAGGCTGTAGGAGGTTACAGAGTTAGGGAGGGTTGTGGAGGCTGTAGGAGGTTACAGACATAGGGAGGGTTGTAAGGGCTGGAGGTGGTTACAGAGATAAGGAGAGTTGTAGAGGCTGTAGGAGGTTACAGAGATAGGGGGGGTTGTAGGGTCTGGAGGAGGTTACATAGATAGGGAGGGTTGTAGGGTCTGGAGCAGGTTACAGAGATAGGGAGGGTTGTTGGGGCTGGAGGAGGTTACAGAGTTAGGGAGGCTTGTAGAGACTGTAGGAGGTTACCAAAATAGAGACTGTTGTAGGGGCCACAGTAGGTTACAGAGATAGGAAGAGTTATAGTGTGGAGAGTAGGTTTTAGAGTTCAGGAGGATTGTAGGGGCTGGAGGAGGTTACAGTGATTGTGAGAGTTGTGGGACCTGGAGGAGGTTACAGAGATAGGGAGGGTTGTAGGGTCTGGAGGAGGTTACATAGATAGGGAGGGTTGTAGGGTCTGGAGCAGGTTACAGAGATAGGGAGGGTTGTAGGGTCTGGAGGAGGTTACAGTTATGGTGAGGGTTGTGGGGCCTGGGGGAGGTTACAGAGATAGGGAGTGTTGTAGGGACTGAAGGAGGTTACAGAGATAGGGAGGGTTGTAGGGACTGAAGGAGGTTACAGAGATAGGGAGGGTTGTAGGGTCTGGAGGAGGTTACAGAGATAGGGAGGGTTGTAGGGACTGAAGGAGGTTACAGAGATAGGGAGGGTTGTAGGGTCTGGAGGAGGTTACAGTGATAGGGAGCGTAAAAGGGGCTGGAGGAGGTTACAGAGATAGGGAGGGTTGTCGGGGCTGGAGAAGGTTACAGAGAAAGGGAGGGTTGTAGGGGCTGGAGGAGGTTAGGGAGATAGGGATGGTTGTAGGGGCTGGAGGATGTTACAGAGATAGGGAGGGTTGTAAGGGCTGGAGGATGTTACAGAGATAGGGAGTTTTGTACGGGCTAGAGGAGGTTACAGAGATAGGGAGGGTTGTAGGGGCTGTAGGAGGTTACAGAGATAGGGAGGGTTGATGGGGCTGGAGGAGGTTACAAAGATAGGGAGTGTTATGGGGGCTGGAGGAGGTTACAGAGATAGGGAGGGTTGTAGGGGCTGGAGGAGGTTACAGAGATAGGGAGGGTTGTAAGGCCTGGTGGAGGTTACAGAGATAGGGAGGGTTGTAGGGGCTGGAGGAGATAACAGAGAGAGGGAGGGTTGTAGGGGCTGGAGGAGGTTACAGAGATAGGGAGGGTTGTAGGGGCTGGAGGAGGTTACAGAGAGAGGGAGGGTTGTAGGGGCTGGAGGAGGTTACAGAGATAGGGAGGGTTGTAGGGGCTGGAGGAGGTTACAGAGAGAGGGAGGGTTGTAGGGGCTGGAGGAGGTTACAGAGATAGGGAGGGTTGTAGGGGCTGGAGGAGGTTACAGAGATAGGGAGGGTTGTAAGGCCTGGTGGAGGTTACAGAGATAGGGAGTGGCTGAGGAGGGATTGAAAACAAGAATGAGAATTTCAGGGGAAATGACAGAAGGAAATTATGTTAAGTTCATAGAGGGCGACAATATGAAAGGCACAAACATAATAATATCAAACTGCGGAAGAGACCAGTCTATCTGGGTGGTAGACGTAGAGTCATGTGCAAGAAACACCTCACCCAGAGGGACATCTCTTAGCTTACCTTCGACAAGGAGAAGAAGTGACTCAGCTGCAGAGAGAGCAGCAAAGTCAGAGTGAACAAGACAAGTCGCAATTTCATCTGGGAGCTTCCCATCTCTGCCTGTCTCTTCTGATCTTCTGGCTCTGCTTTGATGCTTTGGTTTGTAACTAGAGGAGTTACTGTTCTTTATACCTGAAACACTTGAAGAGGACAGCCGGGGGTGGGTATCTGTGTGGTATCACACCCATTTCTGGATATTGCAGTGTCGATGTTCCCTGTCCCACTGGCCTGGGACCAGCAGTAAGGTCACTGGGATATTGACTGTCTGGCACCGAGAACTATCAGTCCCTCCACAACGCCCTTCACCTTGTGCAAATATGTGTTCATATTGACGCAACACAACATAGCAAAAACATAGGGGCTGGTTCTTATGTCGGCAAATCAGGTGAAGCGCAGGCCCCCTAACCCCTTCCTCCTCTCATTGCTCCTCCTTCCTGACAGACACTTACTATTTGTCCTCCTGACGCGTGATTGGAGCCGCTGGGACAGACAATTAGCTTCACTTCTGCCCGACAGGGAGAAACGCCCGTGTCCCCTCTCCCCTTTCATCCGTCCTTTTCCCGAAAACCCTTCACCTGATTCCTTCATCCGCCTGTCCCTCGCTTGTCACTGGATTCAGTTTGTGCCGTTAACCAGCTCTGCCCATCTGTCCCTCTGTATCATCCACACCTTTTGAAATTGTTCCCCCCACTCCAACCTCCACAGTATTTTGCCTTTGTAAGTTGCAGCAGGGCTCTGGGGTGCTGGATGGACGGTTCAATACCCTTTGCCGGTTGTTTCAGTAGGAAGATAATTCAGTGTTGGGGTTCCCAGCTTATGAAAATTGTGTGCGTTGCTTTTATTTTGGACAAGGGGACTCGAGGGGGAACTGATTTACGCTGAGGTTTAGGGGTTAACAGCCATGTCATGTGTTGATCGGTCAGTGTTTACCATGTGGAGACTGTCTGTCACCAGCTTTGTTAATGGTTTATCCAGGAACATTGAAGGGCATGAACGTTCTTGCTTTGTATGGAACAAGTCACCAGCTGGGTTCAGACATCGACTCAGACTCACATCAACATAAACTGGCTTCTGACAGGTAAGTTTCTATTCCATGAGGGCAGGAGGAGGCCATTTGGCCCCTCGAGCCTGCTCCAACATTCAATGAGCTCATGGCTGATCTGCAAACTAGCCCCATATGCCTTTGTCCCATCTCCTTTAACACCGTTGGATGCCAAAAATCTATCAATCTCACAGGTTTAAAATGAACAACTTGATCGTGCATCAGTTTCCGTTTGGGGAAGAGAGTTCCAAATTTCTCCCACCCTTTGTTCTTCCTAATTTCACTCCTGAAAGGTCGGCCTCTCCTTTTTAGGCTCTGTCCCCGTGTCCCAGACTCCCCCCAACCAGGGGAAATGGTTTCTCTTTATCGACCCCAATCTGTTCACCTTTATATCATGCAAACTTTCATCAAATCTTCTGCTTAACATTCCAATTTCCAGGGAATACAAGCCGAGTTTGTGTTTAATCTCTCCTTGTAATTTAACCCTTGGAGTCCCGGTCTCATTCTGGTAAATTGACACTGCTCTCCCTCCGAGGTCAATATATCCTTCCTAAGGTGTGGGGCCCAGAATGTCTCACAGTGACTCCAGGTGTGGTCTAGCCAGGGCTTTATGTAGACTGAAGCATGACCTCTACCCCCTTATATTCTAATCCATGAGATAGAAAGGGCAGAGTTCCAGAATTGTTGTGTTTATTCGACAACAGAATAACAGAGGAAGGTTTCCTCTCTGCCCTCTTCAGCCCCACTGGGAAGGTCAGGATGAGAAGGTTGGGCAGGGTCCCCTGTACTGGACACTCGCTGAATCTTCCAACCATAGTTCTGGGCTGGATTTCAAAACACATAGACAAGGATTCAGTGTTCTATCACATTCTGCCTTTCTCTCTTTTCCTCTCGTTCTCTTTCTCTACCATCCTCTCTCTCTATCTATCTATCTTTCTCCTTATTCTCTCCTCCTTCATCTCTATCACTTTCTTTCTACTTCTTTGTATGTCTCTCTCTGCCTCTCTCTCTCACTCTTTCTTTCCTTGTCCTTATCTCTTTCAGTGTCTCTCTCTGTCTCTCTCTCTCATTCTTTCTTTCCTTGTCCTTATCTCTTTCAGTGACTCCCTCTTTCTCTCTCTCTCTCTCTCTCTAAATGTATCCCTCTCTAACAGTTTGGCCCAGTACTCTTATTTCCCTGTTTTACTAGTGTTTCATTTGAAGGTATACAAGACCAGATCAGACCAGAATTTTTATTTTCCAGTGTTTACTGTGTTTTTTTCATTCTGGGTCTCTCTCGACTCTGTCTGCCCCTCTCTGTCCTTTTATTTCATTCTTTCATGTGATGTGGACATCGCTGCCTAGGCCAGCATTTATTGCCCAACCCTAATTGCCCTTGTTCAGAGGCCACTTTTTAAAAGCCAACCACATTGCTGTGGGTCTGGAGTCACATGTAGGCCAGAGCAGGTAAGGACAGCAGATTTCCCTCCCTAAAGGGCATTTGTGACCCAAATACAAGAATCAGCAATGGTTTCCTGGTCATCATCGGACTTTTAATTCCAGGTTTTTATTGAATTCAAATTCCACCAACTGCTGTGGTGGGATTGTAACCAGGGTCCCAGGAGCATTACGCTGGGTCTCTGGATTACTGGTCCAGTGAAAAGACCATCAGGCCCCCACCTCCCCACTCTTCTCTTCCTCCATCTTTCACACTTGTTCTCTCTCTCTCTCAATGTCCTTCTCTCTTCCACCTCTCTCAGTCTCTCTCTGTCTCTCAATTTCTCTATCACTCTCTCTCTCCCTGTCGTTCTCTCTCTGACTGTCTCCCTCCCTATATCTGTAACCTCCTCTCTCTGTCCCTTTCCTCCAGCCCCTACAACCCTCCGTTAGGCAGCCTCCACCAGCCCCTACAATCCTCCCCATCTCTGTAACCACCTCCAACCCCTACAACCCTCCCTACCTCTGTGACCTCCACCAGCCTTGACAATCCTCCCCACCTCTGTAACCTCCTCCAACCCCCACAACCCTCCCTATCTCTGTAACAACCTCCAGCCCCACAACACCCTTATACCTGTAACCTTCTCTAGCCACTGTAACCCTCCCTATCTCTCAAGCCTCCACCAGCCTTGGCAATCCTGCCCATCTCTGTAACCTCCTCCAACCCCCAGAACCCTCCCTATTTCTGTAATCTCTTCCAGTCCCTACAACCCTCCCTATCTCTACAACCTGCTCCACCCCCTGCAAACCTCCCTATCTCTGTGTCCTCCTCCAGCCCCTACAACCCTCCCTATTTCTGTAACCTCCTCCAGCCCCTACAACCCTCCCTTTCTCGGTGTCCTCCTCCAGCCCCTACAACCCTCCCTATTTCTGTAACCTTTTCCAGCCCCTACAACCCTCCCTATCTCTGTCACAGCTTCCAGCGCCTACAACCCTCCCTATACCTGTAACCTCCTCCAGCCCCTGCAACCCTCACTATCTCTGTGTCCTCCTCCAGCCCCTGTAACCCTCCCTATCTCTTGAAGGGTTCTCAAAATTCCCACATTTTCCATATCATCAACAAGGATATCACTTTTGGACCTTTAAACTGCTGAGTTAAGTGTAAAACCCTGCAGACAGGAGGCTGGGCCCATGAAGACCTGGGGCTGCACATGTCCGGGCTTATTGAGAGCAGTGTGGAATGTTTGGCCTGAAACCAGACAACGAGAGGAGACAGAATACGCATTCTTCCCTTTAATACAATCAACCCAGAGAAAGTCTTCACTTCACATGGAACTGAAGCCCATCAAAATCAAGTTGTCTGCTACACTTTGTGACAAGCCCCGAATAAGTCCAAGGTCTAAAACCCAGGGACTGGGGGCGATTCAGACGGCTCAGAATTCGCAGGTGAAGCTGACACACACCACCACACACTACAAGGGGCTGAATGTCCTCTTCCTGTTCCTGTGTAACAGGCTCAAGGGGGCTGAATGGGCCTCCTCCTGTTTCTGTGTAACAGACTCGAGGGGGCTGAATGGGCCTCCTCCAGTTCCAGTGTAACAGGCTCAATGGGGCTGAATGGCCTCCTCCTGTTCCGGTGTAACAGGCTAATTGGGGCTGCATGGGTCTCTTCCTGTTGCTGTGTAACAAGCTCGAGGGGACTGAAAGGGCCTCCTCCTGTTCCTGTGTAAAAGGCTCAGTGGGGCTGAATGGCCTCTTCCTATTCCTGTGTAACAGGCTCGAGGGGCTGAAAGGGCCTCCTCCTGTTCCTGTGTAACAGGGTCAATGGGGCTGAATGGGCCTCCTCCTGTTCGTGCGTAACAGGCTTGAGGGGGCTGAATGGGCCTCCTCCTGTTCCTGTGTAACAGTCTCGAGGGGGCTGAATGGCCTCCTCCTTTCACTGTGTAACAGGCTTGAGGGGGCTGAATGGCCTCCTCCTGTTCCTGTGTAACAGGCTCGAGGGGGCTGAATGGCATCCTCTTGTTCCTGTGTAACAGGCTCGAGGGGGCTGAATGGCCTCCTCCTTTCCCTGTGTAGCAGGCTCAAGGGGGCTGAATGGCCTCCTTCTGAACTGTAAAATTGTTGTGATACTGTAACTGCCTCTTTGGTTTCTTTCAGCTGAATCTTCAGCTCTTCAGTCTCTTCCTTGTATCTCTTGCCTTCGGTATCAGCAGCTTCAGGCTCTGTGATATTATTCACTTCCATCATGTTGGTGCGCTGCCTGATGGGCTGTCTCGATTTCGCCCTGCATTGCTTTATTACCCGCCCCTTTCTTGTGGCAGTGATGGCATTCTGCCCCCTTGAACCTGCAGGTGTCCGGTACGTGCTCACCCCCCCACCACATCGAGAACAGGCCAACTTCGGAGTTGCTGCTGAAATACTCCCACGAAGCCTTTTAGTTTCTGGAGCGGCAGAGACTGTCTCTCGCTTGGCGGCTGTCTCTCTCTCTCTCGCTCTCTCTCTCTCTCTCCAGTTTGAGCCTCACGCCCGGTGGTTGTTTCCTGTCCCAGCTGAGGACTGGTGCCATGTTGCACATCCTGTAAATCCCGCCAGTCTCTCCCAGCACTTTCCATGCCTGGCGCTATTTCCATGGTGCGCTTCAAATCGACGTCGGCTTCTGCGAGTAAACGGCTCTGAATGGTGTTGGGGTGAACGACACAAACCAATCGGCCCCGCAACTTGTCATTGAGTGTGTCTCCGAGGTCCCAGTGCTCAGTCACCTGCTTCCACTTCACTGTATAGGTTGCGATGGACTCTCCCGGGGCCCTTACTCTGGAGTTAAACTTAAACCTCTGCATTATTACCCACGGCTTCGGCTGAAAATACATCTTCATGAGGACGACTAATTGGTGAAAAGATTTAGAATTGGGTGTAATACACGTCACTGTCTTCAGCACTGAGACTGTCAATCCTCACCGAACAATTCTTCCCTTCCAAGTCGCCGATTATTTTAGCACGTCCCACGAATGTGGCCATCCCATAATTGGGATCTTTGGTGTATGTGATGGTATATTTCCATCTATAGCAATATTTAAACCAAGCTCCGTGCAGTGCTGTGTAAGAGTGGGAAGGAAAGTCAAAGCTACACGGAATAACCACACAAGAGCTGCTGATGGCCCTCCGAGGCAGCGCCTTCATAGACCATCCCTCTGACGTCTCTCCTGAAAGGCAACAAGGGAGGGGACAGGACATCAAAAAGCAGAATATTACTTCAATGGAGAGAGTCTACAGAATGCGACACAGAGGGATCTGGGTGTCCTTGTACATGAATCACAGAAAGTCAGCATTCAGGAACAGCACGGAATGAGGAAGGCAAGTGGAATGTTGGCCTTTATTGCAATGGGATGGAGTATAAAAGGAGGGGAGTCTTGCTACAACTGTACAGGGCGTTGGTGAGATTATATAAGGAGCAGTGTGTACAGTTCTGGTCTCCTTACTTAGGGAGGGATAGACTCTGCATTGGAGGCAGTTCAGAGGAGGTTCGCTGGGCTGATTCCTGGGATGAAGGGATTTGTCTTAAGAGGAAATGTTGAGCAGGTTGGGCCCTGTATCCATTGGAGTTTAGAAGAATGAGAGGTGATCTTATTGAAACATATAAGATTCTGAGGTGGTGGGGGGTTTGACAGGGTGGATGCTGAGGGGATGTTTCCCCTTGTGGGGGAATCCTGTGAAGCAATAAGGATGTTTTACTGCATTTAAGGCGCTATATAAATGCACTGTCATTCCTATTGAAACAAGCTCTCTCATGCAAAAACAGAAAATGCTGGAAAAACTCAGCAGGTCTGTCAGCATCTGTGGAGAGAGAAACAGAGTTGTCGTTTCGAGTCCGTATGAGGCTTTTTCTTATGCTATATTCTCTGACTCGCTATTCGCACACTCTCTGTGTGATCACTAACCCTGTTCTCTAAAATTAAATGCTCACTTCCTCAATCCAGGAAAGAATCCAATTCCCTGAGTTCCGATCAGTAATGAATTTGTACCTTGCAGCATGCTGATGAAGATCAGTATCAGACCAAACTCTCCCATCTTCAGTTCCTCATCTAAATGGAAAATGATAAAGACAGAGACTTTTTCAGAAATTGTCCCCAGCGTTTCTTCCTCAAACAACAACAACTTTTGGTTAAATAGCACCTTTCAGGGAATTAAACAGCCCCAGGGAATAAACTAATGTGAAGACAAGGAAGGAGAGATTGAGAAGGGACATTGCAAACCGATTCACCAAACACGGCAAAAATTCATTGGTCCCTCATTCCCTCTGCTGGGTGTCCAGCTTTTTCTCTCAGTGAGTTTAGCCCTCACAATCTCTTTCACACTCTTCTGCACTATCTCTCTCTCTCTCTCACACACACATTCTCTCTCTAACACTCACAATCTCTCTCTATCGCACTCTTCTGCTCGATCTCTCTCTCTCTCACACACATTCTCTCTCTAACACTCACAATCTCTCTCTATCACACTCTTCTGCTCTATCTCTCTCTCTCTCACACACATTCTCTCTCTAACACTCACAATCTCTCTCTATCGCACTCTTCTGCTCTATCTCTCTCACTCTCACACACACATTCTCTCTCTAACACTCACAATCTCTCTCTATCGCACTCTTCTGCTCTATCTCTCTCACACACACACACCTTCTCTCTCTAACATTCACAATCTCTCTATCGCACTCTTCTGCTGTATCTCTCACTCTCAAACACACTCATTCTCTCTTGCTCCCTCTCCCAAACACTCTCTCTCACACAAGCACCCTCTCTCTCTCAAACACGCTCTCTCTCACACGCGCACTCTCTCCCTCACACACACACACTCTCCCTCACACGCGCACTCTCTCCCTCACACGCATACACTCTCTCTCACACACACTCTCTCTCACGCACAAGCACCCCTCTCTCTCTCAAACACGCTCTCTCTCACACGCACACTCTCTCCCTCACACACACACTCCCTCACACGCGCACTCTCTCCCTCACACACACACACTCTCCCTCACACACACACTCTCTCTCACATGCACACTCTCTCCCTCATACACACACTCTCCCTCACACATGCACACACTCTCTCTATCTCTTTTTCTCTCTCACACTGTCTCTCTCTCTCTTTCTCTTTCTCTCTCTCAGACACTCTCTTTCTATCTGATATGGAAGGGTTGGTCACGGACAGACGGAGCGTGTGAAGACTCAACAAGCTAATGGCAGGTGAATAGCTGGAAAGGTGTCTTTTCAACACAAGGTTTAGACACAGAACTCGATGTTCGATCGGGTATTTCAAAACAGAGAAACTCTTTACAGGGTGAATGGACCTTGTCAATAATCCATCCAGCCAACCTCGCCTGGAGATTAGTCCAATATTAGACACTAAATCGAGGCCCCCGTCTGCCCTCTCGGGCGGGTGTGAAAGATCCCACAGCCACTATTTGGAGGAAGAGCAGGGGGGAATTCTCCCCGGTGTCCTGGGACCAATATTTATCCCTCAACCAACATCACTAAAAACAGATGATCACATTGCTGTTTGTGGGAGCTTGCTGTGCGCTAATTGGCTGCTGCGTTTCCTACATTACACCAGTAACCACACATTGTGAAAAGGGTGAACTCAATTGTAAAGTGCTCTGCGACCTCCAGAGATCATGCTATATAGAAGAGATTTGACAGGAGCAGCAAGTGTTTTACTTACAGGAGAATGAGTCCCCAGGGTTGTAGAGTCAATCCTGTCAGATGAATGACTAACTGGTGACACTTCAGGGAGCTGATCTAATTCTGGAAATGTTCAGTTTACCAGGATTGGAGGAGAGATGATCTTCCTCTCCTGACTGCATCGGACAAGAGGTGAACTGGCTCTGGGAGGAGGGTCAGTGTTAAGCCAGTTTTTCCGTGTTTGAGGGAGATGTGAAACTGGGGAAGTCACGTGGTTTTTTGGTGTGGTAACTCCATGTCTTTATTTGGTGCAGCACTCATTTAGTTCATGTCGTTGTTTCAATGCTTCAAAACCACAGCGCATTCTGGACTATTTCTGCCTGACCTGCTGTCAGATACACACAGTCTGACAGAGATGAGGAAAAGTGGTCCCTAGCAACGTGTGAAACTGTGAACTCAGCTCAGTCAGAATGCACACACACACACACACACACACACACATATGTCAGTATTGAGGAAGTGCTGCACTCCCAGAGGGTCAGTACTGAGGGAGTGCTGCACTCCCAGTGGGTCAATGCTGAGGGAGTGCCACACTGTCAAATGGTCAGTGCTGAGGGAGTGCTGCACTGTTGGAGGGTGAGCGTTGAGGAAGTGCTGCACTGTCAGAGGGTCAGTGCTGAGGGAGTGCTGCACTGTCAGAGGGTTAGCACTGAGGGAGTGCTGCACTGTCAGAGGGTCATTACTAAGGGAGTGCTGCACTGTCAGATGATGAGCACTGAGGGAGTGCTGCACTGTCAGAGGCTCAGTGATGAGGGAGTGCTGCACTGTCGGAGGGTGAGCGCTGAGGGAATGCTGCTCTGTCAGACCTGCCATATTTCAGATGATGTTTGAAATTAGCAACATGCCTCATGTATAATTATATCTCATCAGCTCAAAATAGATTATTCCGGTACGTTTCACTTTACTGTAAATTTTTTGCAGTTTCATTTCTTTAGAAACCAGGCTTGTGTTATCACTATTTTTAAATAACGTTAATAATAAAGATGCGACAATACACATGCACACAGGTACACACACACACACACACACACACACACACACACTTTCACACACGTTCACACAGATACACACACACACTCACACAGACACACACACACACACACACACACAGACATGTCATAATTAAAAAGTTAGAGTCCAATAAAAATGTAAAAGAATATATGGTTAACACCTTTCCTTGTCTTTGAGGTGTAGATTGTTGAAGGTTGCAGCTATTCAAAGTTAATTGGTTTCCTGTGGCATCCTTGTGGTGATTTGATTCAGATTTGCACTTTGTTGAAGATGCTCTGTTAGCTTCAGAAAGAGAGAGAGAGAGAGAGAATTTCTGCTCTTTTCCAGCAGTGTTTTTGGATGACTGCCATCTTTCTTTTTCCTCCTAATTTCTCTTATATCTGCTTGACTGAACCTGTTGTTAAACTCCTGTCTGTATATTCCCAAAAGGGAATTCGATCAGCATGTCTTGCATTCATTGTTGCAGACCAAGCAATCCCATTTTTGATCTTTGCATCTCTGAAACATTTGATGCATTTCAAGATATAAATCAACAGGAGATGGAGGCATTTCATCCTCCACAAGGGTTTTTGAATGGTTGATGAATATCTGCATGATGAGCAGGTCCCATTACCTTGATAGACCTACACTGATCAAAGTCCAGCGCTTTGCATTTTTAAGGGAGCCCCTGTTTCAAGTGGACACTGACACACCTCAGTGAGAACTTTCATGCAACATGTCTGTCGTGCAATTCATTTGAAGCTTTCCAGAGAAGTGATCAAGTTTGCAGTATCAGCAATCAGGTGACTCGTGACAGCCATTTTTGATCAGTGCCTAATCTTGTACTTTTAAAAAACAGGTCTACTTTAAACAGTTCAATACATTTTTGGCTGGTTGGTTAAGTTGAAGGAAGCTCTGTTATGACATAACAGATGGTAAATGCTGAGCTGTTCAAATCCCGGAGGGAAACTTGAAACAGCTGTCACAAATAATTTCTAACTTGTATGTTTTGAGATGTAGGCTTTGAATTCAGTAGTAATGAGGTTAAGAGGTTTAACAGGTAATTATGGTTGGTTGAAAAAAGGGGTTTAAAATATATTTTCCCCCAAATGCAATTTCCAAAACAAGTGTCTTTGGTTGTTAAGAATGAACCAATTAAACCACGTTTGGTTGTGTCAAAGAAAGAGTAAGTTTATTAGTTACCTAACTGGAGAAAAAATAATAAAAATGGGACACATTTTAATTTTTTAATTACACACACATACACACACTCACACAGACAGGTGCACAGACACACACACACAGACACACACACACAGAGAGGCTCACACGCACAGACAGACAAATGCACACACACAGACACATGCTCACACAGACACACACCACACACACACACAGACAGGCACACACACACTAACAGACACACAGACACACACACACAGACACACACCACACACACACACAGGCAGGCACACACACATACACACAGGCACACAAACAGACACACAGACACACACATAAACACACACACAGATATCAGAGGTAAAATAATTATAGAGTCCAATAAAAAATTAAAAGGGTCATTTACTTGTACTGCAGCGTAAGCTGTGAAGTTTGAAGCTGTTTTAAATTAGTTGGTTTTCTGTAGATTCCTGTATTTCATCTGGCTCAGACTTGCACATTGTTGAAGACACTCTGTTAGCTTCAGACAGAGAGAGAGAGAGAGAGACAGAGAGGGAGAGAGAGAGAGGGAGAAATCATTTCTCTTTTCCAGCAGTGTTTGTGGAAGACTGCCATATTTCATTTTCCTCCTCCTTTCTGTTATGTCTGCTTGGCAGAACCATTTGTTAAACTCCTGTCTGTATTTTCCTGAAGGGCTTTCAATCAGCATGTTTTGCATTCATTGTTAAAGGCCAAGTATTCACATTTTTTATCTTTGCATCTCCAAAACATTTGATGCATTTCAAGATATAAATCAACAGGAGATGGGGGTATTGCATCCTCCACAGGGAGTTTTGAATGGCTGATGATTGTGCGCTTGGTGAGTAGTTCCCACTGTTTTGATAGAACTACAGCTGATCAAAGTCTAGCACTTTGCATTTTAATGCCTTCCTTTTAAGAGTGTCCCTGTTTGAAGTGAATCCTGACACACCCCAGGCATGAACTTCCATGCAACAGGTTTGAAGTGCAATTCATTTGAACCATTCCAGAGAAGTGATCAACGTCACAGTATCAGCAATCAGATGACTTGTGTCAGCCATTTTTGATCTGTGTACAATCTTGTATTTCTTTGCAAAACAGGTCACTTTTAGACAGTTCAATACGTCTTTGGTCTGTTAGTTAACTTGTAGGAAACTCTTAATCACAGTTTGCTGTCAGGATATTGTCTTTGTGTGTGTGTTTGTGTGTGCGTGAGTGAGTGTGTGTGTGTGAGAATGTGTGTGTTTGTGTCTGTCTGTAAGTGTGTGATCGTGTGTATGTGTGTTTGTGTATGTGTGTGTGCATGTCCGTGAGTGTGTGACTGAGAGTGTGTGTGCGTGTCTGTGTGTGTCTGTGTGTGTCCATGTGTGTGTGTGTGTGTCTGTGTGTGTGAGTATGTGTGTATGTGTGTGTCTGTCTGTAAGTGTGTGAGCGTGTGTATGTGTGTTTGTGTATGTGTGTGTGCGTGTCTGTGTGTGTGTGTATGTGTGTGTGTGTCTGTGTGTGTGTTTGTGAGAGAGAGAGCAAGCGCTTCACAGAGTGATAGCTCCCTGAGTGTGGCCGGTGTGTTTAACATTTAAGCCACACTGACAGGATGTGGTTAAAAGGTGAAAGCACAAGGAGTGAGTGTCTTTCCCAGTGACTGTCTCTCTGTGGGTTTCCTGTGGGTTTCTGTGAACTGCCTGTGGTTTTAAAAAAAATCTTCCAACCCCACATGCACAGCATCAAATAAGGATTTGGAAGCTGCAGCTCAGAGATTAACTAGCCCCCCCAAGAATTCACAGCCCCTCAAACACAGATTAACAGCATTAATCCTGTCCGTCAGCCTCCTCACTCATTGCCTCTTGTCTCAGACACTAGAAAGTGGAAGTTAAGGCTGGATTTTCACTCCCGGGTTGGGGGACACAGAGACGGCAGGAAAAAAGAACAAAATAGGTCTCGAGCACACAGAGCTGCAAGGGAAGGGTTGTGCTGCAGCTCAGGTGTGAGACATGGCACATTCCCTGGATGCAGCATTGAGGCTTGTTTGTCTACACAGCTGATGTAGGTGCACATGGAACACATGTGAATGAGCACTGTGATGCACACACACCGTGGAGAGTAATATCCCTCCATGCACTACATATCAGGCTAACATCAACTCATGTTGTCATTGCTGACCAACATGGTTGAAGAAAGTCACAGAGACGGCTCATCTTAAACCCCTTGATATGATCACTCCTTAATCTTCGAGACTCGAGGGAACACAAGCCTGGTTTGTGCAACCTGTCCTCGGGATTTAACCCTTTCAGCCCCGGGATCGTTCTGGTGACTCTGCACAGCACCCCCTCCGAGGACAATATATCTTCCCTGAGGTGCGGGGTCCAGGACTGAACCCAGTGACTCCAGATTGGGTGTGAGGGGACCTTAATAAAACTGTGCCAGACACTTCAAAAATCTCTTCAATTCAACCTTGTAAAGGCAGTAGGAAAAATCCCACGGGGCCATTGTATCTTAACAACATCGTAAACTTGGCCAAAAGAATCCCCCTGGTCTCCCCTGAGTGTTACTCATATTATAAACACAAAGTATACAGCTCCTCCAGTCTCTGAGAAGCAAAACAAGGACACTAGAGCACAACCACTGGCAGGAGGCTGTAATTACAGTGTGACATGTTTACATGGGAATGTTCCATTACCAATGACACAGGAATCTAAATAATCAGAAGGGCATGTGACAACAGGAAGTGGTGCCTTGGAGATTGGAATTATTCACTAGAGTTCGTATTTAATTTGATAAAATGTACAGGAATGTCAGAGCATTTTAATTGCTTCTTTTTTTTATTCATTCACTGTCACTGGCTAGGCCAGAATTTATTGCCCATCCCTAATTGTCCTTGAGAATATGGTGGTGAGCTGCCTTCTTGAGCTGCTGCAGTCCATGTGGTGTATGTACACCCACAGAACTGTTTGGGAGGGTATTGCAGGATTCTGACCCAGTGACAGTGAAGGAATGGTGATATATTTACAAGTCAGGATGGTGAGTGACTTGGAGAGAAACTTCCAGGTGGTGGTGTTCCCATGTGTCTGCTGCCCTTGTCCTTCTAGATGGTAGTGGTCATGTGTTTGGAAGGTGCTGTCTAAAGAGGCTTGGTGAATCCCTGCGTTGCATCTTGTAGATGGTACACACACAGCTGCCACTGTGCGTCAGTTGTGGAGGGAGAGAATGTTTGTGGATTGAGTGCAAATCAAGCGGGGCTGCTTTGTCCTGGACGGTGTCGAGCTTCTTGAGTGTTGTTGGAGCTGTGCTCACCTAGGCAAGTGGAGAGTATTCCATCAAACTACTGACCTGTGCCTTGAGGTTGGTGGACAGGCTTTGGGGAGTCAGGAGGTGAGTTACTCACCACAGGATTCCCCGCCTCTGGCCTGCTCTTGTAGTCACAGTGTTTATATGGCTAGTCCAGTTCAGTTTCTGGTCAATGTTAATTCGCAGAGTGTTGATAGTGGGGGATTCAGCAATGGTGATGCCATTGGACGTTAAGGGGAGATGGATATATTCTCTCTGGTTGGAGATGGTCAGTGCCTGGCACTTGTGTGGCATGAATGTTACTTGCCACTTGTCAGGCCCAGCCTGGATATTGTCCAGGTCTTGCTGCATTTGGACATGGACTGCTTCAGTATCTGATGAGTCATGAATGATGTTGAACATTGTGCAATCAACAGCGAACATCCATAATTCTGACCATCTGATAGAATGAATGTCATTGATGAATCAGCTGAAGATGGTTGGGCCTAGGACACTACACTGAGCAACTCCTGCAGTGATGTCCTGGAACTGAGATGACTGACCTCCAACAACCACAACCACCTTCCTTTGTACTTGGTATGAATCCAACGAGTGGAGAGTTTTCCCTGTGACATGACATGGCAGATGATGTGTTCTTGGTGCTCCAAATCCACAAGGGAAAATTGGTCACGCTATCACAATAGTTTTGCAATTTGTATTTATTACAAGATGCGTGCACTGAATTCAGGAGTAATGAGTTGACCACAACCTTTAGAGATTTTAAAAATTCGATTAAGATATTTATTAACAAAATAAAAGATTTCAAGCACAGACATAATACCACAGTTAGTTACAGCTAAAATAAATTCTAAAATTCCTAATTAACCTGACTCCCATTTACAGAGCCCGTTTAAGGCAACAGTCCAAAATAAGATTTTAGATTAAAAACAAAACCAGCGAGTTAACACAGCACACACTTGACAGTGGAATTCTAAACGGATTTCTCCAACTTTATTTACTGAACATAACAGTCTTATGCAGAAATGCCTGGAGGCTTCTTCAAACCTGTTTCATACGCTCCTGTTAGATCTTACATGGCCCCCAACATAGCCTTTCATTCTCCTTTATAAATGTTTCTCACTCTTTGATGTGTAAATTCTTTGGAACTGTACCTTTCCCATAATATAAACTTTCATGTTGCCAATATTGTCAATGACGTTTGGGTAAAATTAAAAAAAAACTACTTAGCTTTGCTTATTGGGCTTGTCCTAAAGAGACCAACATCCCTTTGAAATCTAAACAACCCCTTCACACCTTCCATGCTAAGGCAGCCTCCATGTTCACTCATTAGCACACAGACAGACCCATCTACACTCACACCCAGAAACCTAGTTTGCAACAAACCAGAAAATTATTATGTAAATTATTGTACTTTCGTACCACCCCTGATTCACATTGACTCCTGTTTTGTTAGGGATCCTAGATGCCACACTCGGTCAAATGATGCCTTAATGTTGAGGGCAGTCACTCTCACCTCACCTTGTATTAACAGATGTAAAATTATGTATAATTCATAAGCTTCTCACAATCTTTGACAGCATGGAAAAAGGTGCAGCATTCAGAAAGCTCACTCAGAACCAATCAAAAAGTTGAGCAACATCATATTTCTGTTCATTACTATTTGGCCATGTTGGCTGCACACACCCCACAGACCCGCTCCCTGTTTCACACTCAGTTTTTCTGGAACCTGGTCTGCGTGTATTCTGCGTCCTCGCTCCTGTGCACAGTCCTGTCACCGCTGGGCAGCTTTGAAAAGTTAATGTTGGCGTAGAGAAGCTCGTCTGGTTTTTAGGGGTTCCCATGTCCAACATCGCCTCCCACTGGACCTTCAGAGAGATCCCAGGGAGCTGGGGTCTCCCCCTCGCTAGTTGTGTCTCTGGTTGTGTCCCGGGGCTCAGTAATCAGCACATTCTGTTCATCCTACTGAGAAATGGAAACAGAAGACATCCTCACATCATTTACTGGCACTGATAGGGTTAAATTAATGTGCAGACTCATTAGTGTCAGTCATGTCTCAGTGGGTTTAAGCCTTTCTTTCACTCTCTTTCTCTGTCTCTCTTTCTCTCTCGCTCCCTCGCTTCCTCTCTCTCTTTATAATTTAATCCCTATCGCTCTCCAACAGTGCAGAACTCCCTCAATACTGACCCGCTGACAGTGCAGCACTCCCTCACTACTGACCCTCCGACAGTGCAGCACTCCCTCAGTACTGACCCTCTGACAGTGCAGCACTCCCTCAGTACTGACCCTCTGACAGTCCAGCACTCCCTCAGTACTGACCCTCTGACAGTGCAGCACTCCCTCACTACTGACCCTCCGACAGTGCAGCACTCCCTCAGTACTGACCCTCTGACAGTGCAGCACTCCCTGAGTACTGACCTTGCGACAGTCCAGCACTCCCTCAGTTCCGGCCCCCTTGACAGTGCAGCACCCCTTCAGTGCTGACCCTCCGACAGTCCCGCACTCCCTCAGTACTGACCCTCCGACAGTGCAGCACTCCCTCAGTAATGACACTCTGACAGTGCAGCACTCCCTCAGTACTGATATTCTGAACCTCCGGCACACCATCAGTACTGACCTTCCGACAGTCCAGCATTCCCTCAGTACTGACCCTCTGACAGTGCAGCACTCCCTCAGTACTGACCCTCCGACAGTGCAGCACTCCCTCACTACTGACATCAGGTGCCTTGTCATTATTGTGTTCAGGTTTCTGGTCAAAGAGTGAGTGATGGAGGGAGACAGGGGCAGGGAGCGAGAGACAGTGCTGACCACTGAGCCATTGCTGACTTCACAGGTAGATATCTGTGTGTAACGCGGCTGAGAATCTGGTATACGTGTTGTCTACACACTGAGGTTGAAGCTTTGGAGTGAGTGTGAACAGCTCCTGTACCTGGTGCTTTACAGAGAGTGACCTGGGGGTCAATGCAATGTAATTGGTCCCTGAAACTCTCGCCTCCATTGCGGTCTTTCTCCTGCAATAACACAATATCACACTGTGGTTATCATACAGCAGAGGGTCAGTGCAGCACAGACACAGAGCCCACTGTAAACTTACACCAACGACTGGACTGTCTCTTGTTCCAATAAGGGATATCAGCGTGACATCACTATAATGGACGTGTGTCATGTGATCCAATCTTAGCTTCACTTTTGCTTTGAGCGGAACACACACTCACAGCTCTGATGCCTCCAAGCTTTATCCGTATGTATAACTGTTCTCGTGCCGAGTCTTGATAAACAAATCATTAACATTCTCACCAAATCCCTTATGAGTGATTGGTGCTTTATGTCTTATACAGTAAATAAGCCTAAGGTATAATATCAATATAATAACACACCATATCATTGACCCCCGTCCACCCCTGCTCTTCCCCCCATAGCCCTTCAAATGACCCCCTTCAAATATTTATCCAATTCCCCTTTTGAAAGATCCTATTGAATCTGCTTCCACCGCCCTTTCAGGCAGCACCTTCCAGATCACAGCAACTGATTATTATTGATCTGGATAACGGGCAATGAAAAACACTCTCTGGATCATAAGGGACAAAGAGACCAGTTACGGAGAGGTGTCTGGCACTTAACACAAGGGAAACAATCACCGACTTCAGGAAAGAACATTGAAGCAAATATTTATCCAGGAGTAATCGTGCAGAGTGAGGAATCTCTGGGTCTCGTGATCGTTTACCTGGATACAGGACAATGAAAGGTTCTCTCCGGATCATAGTGGACACAGGGACCACTTACGGAGAGGGACCTGGTGCTGATCCCAAGGGAAAGAATCACCGACTTAAGGAAAGAACATTGAAGCAAATGTTTATATTAAAATCAAGTTAAATCTTCAGACTTACTTTCTCAAACAGATGAAGATGAAGATTCCAGCCAGGAAAACACTCAACATGATCCCAGCCTTGAGCAATCCTACTGTCCATTTACAGGAGTCTCTACCTGTAAAAACAGCCATTAATTACTGCACTACAGGTTTAGAATGATGCTCTGATGTATCTCGAGAAGCGATACACTCACTCAATGTTTACTCATTCTCGGGCAATGCTGACATTTATTGTCCATCCCTAGTTTCCCCTTGAGATGGTGGTGGGGGATCTTCCTCCTGAACCACTGGTTTGTCCCAAACTGGGAGACCAGTTCAGAGGGCAGGTAAGAGTTAACCATGTTGGTGTCTGAGACTGGAGTCACATCCACATCGAGACATGCTTCCCTCCCTAAAGGGTATGTAGTCTCTACACGTGTAACAACCAACCTCACTGAAATAATCGACTATCAGGTCATTAACACACGGTGGTTTGCGGGATCTTGCTGTGTACAAATCAGTACCTGTGTTTCCTACATTACAACAGTGAGCTCACTTCGATAATGCTTCATTGGCTGTTGAATGTTTAGTAATTTCGAAGCAATTTATGAATACAAGTGTTGCATTTGAAAGTAATCCATGTAACATTTATATATAATATTTATCAATGTAATCCATGTAACATTTATATATAATATTTATCAATGTAATCCATGTAACATTTATATGTAATATTTATCAATGTAATCCATGTAACATTTATATATAATATTTATCAATGTAATCCATGTAACATTTATATATAATATTTATCAATGTAATCCATGTAACATTTACATATAATATTTATCAGTTAAAGAATGAGAAGTTCAGCGATTAAAAGGGTTGTTCAGGACAGTTAGAGAGAGAAAGGTCGTCAAGTACGGAGATTGGAAACGAAGACCTGACAGCCTTGTCCTGACAACCATTGAAGGAGAAACTGAGAGCAAAAACAGAAAGGGAGAGGAAAAATTGGATGTTTGGATAATGTGGACTGAGCGAGGATTGAAGAAAACTGGATTAAAAACAACACGATCCCAATGGCTCCACAGAGACCACGGTGACAACAAACAAACAAATGTATCTCCACACTCACATTCCACAGTGATGGTTATGAACCCCTCCACTGCTCCATGTTCATTCTCTGCCACACACTGATAGTCTCCAGTGTCCCTGGATGTTACGTGAGGAATCACCAACCACAGCTCATTGTTGGAACTTGTTCTGTTCATTGGGACATTAAGATGTCGCCACGTCAGGTTAGAAGCTGGGAAGCTCTCGACAGAGCAGATTATCACTGCAGAATTCCCCTCAATTATATTGATCGATGAAGCGTTAATCATATCAAGAGAAGTAAATGAGAGATTCTGTGGTGCATCTAAGAACAAATCAAGTGTTTAATGTGAGCAAGCACAGTTTACAGCAAGACTCCATGTATCCTCTCTCTGTATCTGATGTCTGTCTGCATTTCCAGGTACCTTCCCTTCATATAACTTCCACTGTCACATTTATAATGGGCACTGCCTATGTAAACAGTCAAACTGCAGTTACATTCTCCCACCAGTAGAGGCGCTGTCCACCTAGAATGAAAGAACCTTCCTTTCACATCCTCAGGATGTCCCCAAGGGCTTGACAGGCAATGATTGTATTTGATCGATGGAGCACTGAGGGGTAAATCTACAATTCTCTGTTCAGGAGGTTGTTCATCCTATTCAGGGTCTTGCTGATCTGGAGTTTACCTTCCTTCAACACAGAATCGGAGCTGATACCGAGACTCCAGTGCAGCCCTGAGAGAGGAGAGGGACATCACACATGTGTATGTGTTTGTGTTTCTGCACAAGTGAGTGCGTTTGTGTGTGCGTGTGTGTATGTGTTTGCACATGTGTGCGTGTGCCTGTTTGTATGTATCTGTGCATGAGTGAGGGTGTGTGCATGTGTATGTCTATGTGTGTGCAAATGTGAGTGTGTGTGTGATTTGAATCTGTGTGTGTTTCTGTGTATGTGTTTGAACGTGAATCACTGTGTGTGTAAGTGTGCGTGTATGTGGCTAGAAATGTGTGTGTGTGTGTGTGTGTGACTGTGTGTGTGTGTGTGTGTGTGTGTGTGTGTGTGTGAGTTTGTGTGAGTGATGTTGAAGTTTGCATTAACTCACGTTCCGCAGTTATGGTTATGGACCCCTCCGCTGCTCCATGTTCATTCTCTGCCACACACTGATAGTCTCCAGTGTCCCTGGATGTAACGTGAGGAATCACCAACCACAGCTCATTGTTGGAACTTGTTCTGTTCATTGGGACATTAAGATGTCGCCACGTCAGGTTAGAAACTGGGAAGCTCTCGACAGAGCAGATTATCACTGCAGAATTCCCCTCAATTATATTGATCCATGAAGCGTTAATCATATCAAGAGAATTGATTGAGAGATTCCGTGGTGCATCTAAAAACATATAAAGATTTTAACGTGAGCAAACATAGTGCACAGCAAGACTCCATGCATCATGTCTCTGTATCTGATGTCTGAATGCATTTTCAGGTAACTTCCCTCAAGATAAGGTCTTATGCCACATTTTTAATGGACACTGCCTATGTAAACTGTCACACTGCAGTTGCATTCTCCCACCAGTATAGGTGTTGTCCATCTAGAATGAAAAAAGCTTGTTTTCACATCCTCAGGATTTCGCCAAGGTCCTGACAGGCAATGTTTGATTGATGGAGCACTGAGGGGTAAATCTACAATTCTCTGTTCAGGTGGTTGCTCATCCAGTTCACGGACTTGTTGATCTGGAGTTTACCTTCCTTCAACACAGAATCAGAGCTGATACCGAGACTCAAGTGCACCCTGAGAGGGGAGAGGGAACTCACATTTGTGTATGTGTGAGAGTGTGTGTGTGTTTGTGTTTCTGCACAAGTGAGTGTGCTTGTGTGTGTATGCATACATGTATCTGTGTGTGCGCATGCACGCATATCTGTGTGTCTACGTCTGTCCAAGAGTGAGTGAATGTGCATGCGTGTGTCTATGTGTGGGCATGAATGTGTGTGTGTGTGTGTGTGAGTAGTGTATATATATTCCTCTGTATGTGTTTGCACGTGTATGACTGTGTGTGTATAAGTGTACATGTGTGTGCCTACACGTGTGTGTGTGTGTGTGTGTGTGTGTGTGTGTGTGTTTGTGTGTTTGTGTGTGAGTGATGTTGAAGTTTGTATTAACTCACATTCCACAGTGATGGTTATGGACCCCTCCACTGCTCCATGTTCATTCTCTGCCACACACTGATAGTCTCCAGTGTACCTGATGTAACGTGAGGAATCACCAACCACAGCTCATTGTTGGAACTTGTTCTGTTCATTGGGACATTAAGATGTCGCCACGTCAGGTTAGAAACTGGGAAGCTCTCGACAGAGCAGATTATCACTGCAGAATTCCCCTCAATTATATTGATTGATGAAGCATTAATCATATCAAGAGAATTAATTGATAGGTTCCGTGGTGCATCTAAATACAAATAAAGGTTTCATTGTGAGCAAACACAGTGCACAGCAGGACTCAATGCTTCATCTCTCTCTATTTGGTGCCTATGTGCATTTCAAGGTTTCTTTCCTTTTTTAAGTTCCTATGTCAACTTTAATAATGGTCACTGCCGGTGTTTTTCTTTTTGCACATTCATGGGAAGTGGATGTATGTATCTAGACCAGCATTTATTACCCATCCCTAATTGCCCTTGAGGAGGTGGTGGTAAGTTTTTCACCTCCAGAGGATTCCCAGCCTCTGACCTGCTCCAATAGCCACAGTATTTATGGCCGGTCCAGTTAGTTGTTTGGTTAACATCCCCCAGGATGTTGATCGTGGGGGATTCAGTTATAGTAAACTCACTGAACATCAAGGGGAGATGGTTAGATTCTCTCTTGTTGGACATGATCACTGCCTGGTGCTTGTGATGCATTAATTGTCATTTCACAGCCCAAGCTGAGTGTTGTTCATCTCTTGCTGCGTGTGGATATGTAAACTGTCACGCTGTAATTACAGCCTTCCACCAGAGGAGACACTGTCGGGCTAGAAGAAAAGAAAATGTCTTTCACATCCTCAGGATGTTTACGGAGATTTGACTGTGGAGGAATTGCTTTAGAATAATGGGGTTTTGTGTGATAAACCTACAATTCTCTGTGCAGGGGGCTGCTCGTCCAATACAGGGTCTTGTTCAGCTGATGTCGTCAGTGTTTTAGAACAGAATCTGGAGCAACACTCCAGTGCAGCACAGGGAGAACAGACAACTCACACATGTCTGTGTGTGTGTGAGCATGCACACGTGTGATTCTGTATGTATGCTTCTGTGTGTGAGCATACAGGCGTACACACCTGTGCACATGTGGGATTGCACATGAATGCTTGTTTGTGTGCACGTGTGTGTGTGTGTGTGTATGAGTGTGTCTGTGTATATGTGAGAGTAATGTTGAAGTTTGTGTTAACTCATGTTCCACAGTGATGGTTATGAATCCCTCCACTGCTCCATGTTCATTCTCTGCCATACACTGATAGTCTCCAGTGTCCCTGGATATAACGTGAGGAATCACCAACCACAGCTCATTGTTGGAACTTGTTCTGTTCATTGGGACATTAAGATGTCGCCACGTCAGGTTAGAAGCTGGGAAGCTCTCGACAGAGCAGATTATCACTGCAGAATTCCCCTCAATTATATTGATCGATGAAGCGTTAATCATATCAAGAGAAGTAAATGAGAGATCCTGTGGTGCATCTAAGAACAAATCAAGTGTTTAATGTGAGCAAGCACAGTTTACAGCAAGACTCCATGCATCCTCTCTCTGTATCTGATGTCTGTCTGCATTTCCAGGTACCTTCCCTTCATATAACTTCCACTGTCAAATTTATAATGGGCACTGCCTATGTAAACAGTCAAACTGCAGTTACATTCTCCCACCAGTAGAGGTGCTGTCCACCTAGAATGAAAGAAACTTTCACATCCTCAGGATTTTGCCAAGGGATTTACAGGCAATGAATTGTATTTGATCGATGGAGCACTTAGGGGTAAATCTACATTTCTCTGTTCAGGAGGTTGCTCATCCAATTCAGGGTCTTGCTGATCTGGAGTTTACCTTCCTTCAACACAGAATCGGAGCTGATACCAAGACTCCAGTGCGGCCCTGAGAGAGGAGAGGGACCGCATGTGTGTGTATGTGTGTGTGTTTGTGTTTCTGCACGTGAGTGCGTTTGTGTGAGTATGCATGCATGTGTCTGTGTGTGCATGTGTGTATGTGTTTGCGCATATGTGAGTGTGTCTTTGTGTATATTTCTGTGCATGAGTGAATGTGTGTGCATGTTTATGAGTATGTGTGTGCACGTGTGAGTGTGTGTGTGAGTTCAGTGTGTGTGTGTTTCTGTGTATGTTTTTGCACGTGTATGGCTGTGTGTAAATGTGCATGTATGTGTCTACACATGAGTGTGTGTATGTGTGTGAGTGATGTTGACGTTTGCAGTAACTCACGTTCCACAGTGATGGTTATGAACCCCTCCTCTGCTCCATGTTCATTCTCTGCCACAACTGATTGTCTCCAGTGTCCCTGGATGTAACGTGAGGAATCACCAACCACAGCTCATTGTTGGAACTTGTTCTGTTCATTGGGACATTAAGATGTCGCCACGTCAGGTTAGAAGCTGGGAAGCTCTCGACAGAGCAGATTATCACTGCAGAATTCCCCTCAATTACATCGATCGATAAAGCGTTAATCATACCAAGAGAAGTAATTGAGAGATTCCGTGGTGCATCTATAAACATAGAAAGATTTTAATATGAGCAAATATAGGGCACAGCAAGACTCCATGCATTATGTCTCTGTATCTGATGTCTGAATGCATTTCCAGGTACCTTCCCTCAGGATAAGAACTTATTTCACATTTACAATGGGCACTGCCTATATAAACTGTCACACTGCAGTTACATTCTCCCACCAGTGGAGGTGCCCATCTAGAATGTAGGAAACTCCCTTTCAGATCCTCAGGATGTCCCCAAGTGCTTCAAAGGCAATGAATTGTATTTGATCAATGGAGCACTGAGGGGTAAAACTACAATTCTCCATTCAGGAGGTTGCTCCAACCAGTTCAGTGTCTTGATGATCTGGAGTTTACCTTCCTTCAACACAGAATCGGAGCTGATACTGAGACTCCAGTGCAGCACTGGGAGAGGAGAGGGAACCCACATGTTTTTGTGTGTGTATGTGTGTGTTAGCTTGTGTGTGTATGTTTCTGTACAATAAGGATCTGTGTGTGTGCACGCACTCATGTGTGTCTGTGCATGTGTGTGTGTGTGTGCTTGTGTGAGTTGAGATTGTGTGTGTTTCTGCATGTGTGTGTGTGTGATGTTGAAGTTTGCATTAACTCACATTCCACAGTGATGGTTATGAACCCCTCAATTATATTGATCGATGAAGCATTAATCATATCAAGCGAAGTAAATGAGAGATTCTGTGGAGCATCTAAGAACAATTAAAGATTTCATTGTGAACAAGACTCAGTACTGAGCGAGTGCTGCAGTGTTGGAGAATCAGTATTCAGGGACTGCTGCAGTGTCAGAGGTGAATTTGTATCAGTTAAAGACTATTGATTTGTTGCTAAACACAATGCAGTTGTGGGATCTTGCAATGTACTATGTAGAGCTTTCTAGCTAATGTAGAATGAAGATTGTCCGTTCTTACCTTGCACAGTTAGTATGAGGGTCCGCTCCGATGAAACAGATGGATATCTCACTCTGCAGCTGAGAGTGTGTCCGTGGTGTTTGAGTGATGTGATAGGATCAGGGTCAGAACAGAAGTATAGGTCAGAGTGACACCATGCTGAGTTACAGTGTTTGAGACTGATCCAGGAACATCAGTGGGAGTGTCCCAGGTTAAGACAGGTGCTGCTGTTCCATTGCACGTTGTGTTGAAGGTGCAGCTTAAATCCACACGCTTTCCTGCAATAATTTCAGCAGGGAATATCGTGGGTTTATCTGTGAAATCTAACACACAGAGAATGGATCCTTTTAGAGAAATATAACGTGAAGCATCAGTTCAAATAGAAATCACAGTCCCACAAGAGAAAGCACTTTTACAAGGATGATATCAGAACCGAGAGATTACAATGTTCAGGAAAGATTTTCTTGCTCTTTGGCAGTAGTGTTCCTGTCTCTCAGCTTAATACACGTTCACTCCGAGACATGTGAATTGAAAACACTGGATGAGAGAAGAGGCTCAGACCAGAGATTGGAGTTAAAAGCAGAATACTGTGGATGCTGGAAACCTGAAACAAAAACAAAAATTGCTGGAAAGACTCAGCAGGTCTGACAGTATCAGTGGAGAGGAAGACAGGGTTAACGTTTCGAGTCTGTATGACTCTTCATCAGACCAGAGGTTTGAGTTCACTGGCTTCTCATTTCCTCAGTGATCTGGGTGATTTATCACATTGTGGTTTGTTGGATCCTGCTGTGCACAAACTGCCTGTTGTATTTTACATCTGTGACTACAATTCAGGAATAATTTCATTGGCTGTGAAGGGATTTTGATCCTCCTGAGGTGGTAAAATGCGCTGCAGAAACGCACATCTTTCTTTTATCGATACGTCAGACTTTTAAACAGGACAGGAGAGATTGATGGGAGTGGATAACCTGATAATACAGTTAATGCTTTTCATCGTTGATATTAAAGTGAGTATTAGAGGTTGCTTTAGGACTGAACTGGAAGCTATCACCAGGTTATTGAGAATCAGACAGTGTGTTATAATAAGCTGTGTTTTGTGTTAATATGTAAACGTCACAGTTTGTGTTATTTCCCATTGAGTGTTGAATGTGAATTGTTGAGTAATTATAACACAGCACTTACCAGAAACTTGAAGCTGAGTTACAGGATAGTAGCTGTATCTATTTCTGCTGTCAAATTCTATTCTGAAATAATAAGATCCTGCATCTTCCCGTGTGATGTTGTTTATAATCAGAGAACAGTCGCTATCTTTCAGGTCTCCAGACAGCCGGGTCCGATGGTGGAACCGTGGTAACTCGTGACTGTGATCCTTGGAGTGAAAGGCTGTAGACAATGTTCTCCATTCCTCATTATTAAACCAGACTCCAACTCGTGGTTGGTTTTCCAAATGTGATGGATAACTGTAATGACATGGAATCTGTACACACGAACCTTCCTGCGCTGTCACCTCTCGTGGAGTGTCACCTTTCCACTCTTGTGACAGTCCAACTGGGGAGAGAAATATCAATATTTAACTCTGGATGGTTTGTAGATCCACTACACTTGATATCCACTCCCTCCATCACTGGGGCACAGTGGCTGCAGTGTGGACCATCTACAGGACACACAAGGAACTCCCCAAGGTTTCACAACGGATGGAAGAGAATCCTGGACGCAGGAGTGGACAAGTTCATTCTACATTGGCTCATGGTCCTCAGATCACTGTTTAGCTTTTTATCAAATTATTCATTCATGGGATTTATTACCCATCCCATGTCCATCAGAGACATTTAAGAGTCAACCACATTGCTGTGGATTTGGAGTGACATGTAGGCCAGACTGGGTAAGGGTGGCAGATTTCCTTCTCTATAGGTGATCAGTGAACCAGGCTTTTTAATCCCATTCATCTGCTGTGATGGGATTTACACCCTGGGCCCCAGAGCATCACCCTGGGCCTCTGGAATACTAGCCCAGTGACAATACCTCTCTGCTACCGCTTCCCCTTAGTGAAGCCAGTCTTCCACCCAACACAGAGTCTACAAGACACACCAACTGAGATCCATTCAGTGCTGATTTACAAGACAGGACAATGGATTAGGAGCCCTCAGAACTCCCCCCATTATCACCGTCATGAATCACTAATTAGCCTAACATTCCTGTCTGCTCTTCAACACAGCTGATTGGCTAATCTGATTCAATCTGATTGGTGTTCATTCCCTCTTGAATGTTTAAGGAATCACCAATCACTCGGCCTCTAGTTATTCTCCTGCCCACAAGAGGGAACATTCTCTGCTTACCCAGTCAATCAAAACCTTTCATCTAATCCTAGTGGTGCTTGAGTATATAGTCGGGAATCCAGGGCAATGGAGCCTCAGGAGAAGAGATGGAAACCCTGTGAGGTGGAACGTCACTGAGGCCATCCGAGTTGAAGCGACTTTTGGACAGAATTCCAAGGCAAGATCTTCGATGTTGAAGATTGTAATCCCTCATGAGAGAAATAGAGTTTCAGTGAGATTGGTTGACTGACAGAGTTCACTGATGTCCGGGTGGGTTGTTGTGAAATCCATGGGATCTGTCTTGGTCGTGTTTACAATTTAATGAGTAGTGTGGCTGTGAGACCACAGTTTGCCTGTTAATTCACACGAGCTCATATTAATCCAGAATGTTAGGGTATAAGGTGGATATTGTGAATTATTTTATCTATCTGAGCTGGTGCAGTAAAGTTTTTTTTTGTTTAAAAGCCATGGAATCTTGTAGCTTTATTCTCTTTGCAAGCGTCTTAAATCTCAAACCTCGGCTACTTGAAACAAAATATTATTGGTTCCTAACTGTCAATTATCAAAAAAAATTGGGTGTCTGTTCCTCCATCAGCAACTCTTCAGAATCCTGCTGAAGTCATGGATATTTCAGAAGGACAGGGAACAAGAGGTTTCTGGTATCAGCGTTTTGTGTGGGGCCCAGTTCAGTTTGAACAAATAAACAAGACCATCTTTGAAAGTCATGAACCCAACACAGCGGCACCTCCGACACATGCAGAGCTCAGGCTAGAGGTGCTTTGTTAGTGTGTTTCACAGTCTCTGCTGGAGTGGGGTCAGTGCTGAGAGGGTCTGCTCATGGATCATAACAACCTGGACTTGCACCTTCCAAGTAATAAGATTTTTAAATTTATTCATTCATGGGATGTGGGCGTCACTGCCAAGGCCAGCATTTGCTGTCCATCCCTAATGTCCCTTGACATAAACTCTGTACCAGAGTAGAGACAATCATGATAACTCAGGATATTTGACATCTATCCACATGGGCAGCTTTGGCTTCTTTCTCTCTTTCAGTTATCTTACTCCCTTATTGAAGTTTCTAGCATGGTGAGAACTGGATGGTTTGCTCGGACATTTCAGAGGAACCACGTTGCTATGAGTCTGGAGTCACATGTAGGCCAGACCAGATATAGACAGCAGATTTCCTTCCCTAAAGGCCATTAGTGAACCAGATGGGTGTGTATGACAATCGATGATAGTTTCATGGTCTCCATTACTGAGACTAACTCCCATTAGTGTAAACAGAGTGAACAGTTTTCCATTTATCCCACCTTTCCCGTTCTCTCCGGTATTTTACACACTTTTGCTCGATAATTTGATTCTGCCAAGGACCCCTTGGAAAATCATGGACCCCAATTAGACAACCGATGGAATAAGGAATCTCTTTGGATCCTCATTGTCTAATGGATTATTTCTGATCCAAACCCCATCTTGTTGTATTGTTGATTCCGATGCAGCATTGTAGACTGACTTGTCCCCAAGCTCAGCACTGACCCTACTCCAGCAGACACTGTGAAACACACTAACAAAGCGCCTCTAGCCTGAGCTCTGCATGTGTCGGAGGTGCCACTGTGGTGGGTTCATGACTTTCAAAGATGCTGTTGTCATTTTTTTTGTTCAAACTGAACTGGGCCCCACATGAAATGTTGATACCAGAAACTTCTTGTTCCCTGTCCTCTGAAACATCTGTGATTCAGCAGGATTCTGAAGATTTGCTGACAAGGGTCTTAAATCTTCTGATTGTTGAATGATACAACACAGGAGGAGCTCATTTGACCCATTGTGCATGTGCTGGCTCTTTCCCAATTCCTCTCCAGTACCTTTCACACAGCCCTGCAAATTTGCCTTCAAGTATTTATCTAGTTCCCCTTCTGAAAGTTCCTGTTGAATCTGCTTCCACCGCCCTTTCAGGCAGTGAGTCAATGGTCTCTCTCTGAGCTGCAAAGTGCTCAGATTCTGTGAAATTTAAACTGTGCAGCAGATCAGAGACACTCATGATAACTCAGAATATTTGACAGCTTTACACACTAACAGCTTTGCCTTCCTTCTCTCTATCAGTTATCTTGCTCCCTTATTGAAGTATCTAGCATGGTGAGAATGGACAGGAAGTGTGACTCTGAACAACCTGTCTATTCTAGGAGCTGCTGTGTTGTCTTCATTGGGAAATTTTGAATAAAGCCAGCAAAGGACACAAATTTCAGGCCATTGCTACCGGAGACCTCTCATTTGGATAGGCTTCACCCCCCAGGCTTTATCCCTGCTTCTCTACTCAACCCATCAATCCCCATTGCTCACTGACCAACGTCCGACAGCACCTGAATTTTAAGAATCTGTTCTCGCTGCTACAAACCTGCCTATCCCTGTAAGCTGCTCCAGCCCCTACAACCCTCCAAGGCCTCTGCTCTCCTCCAATTCTGCTGTCAGACAGGGAGTCAGTGTATATCAGTGAGCACAGGGGTGATGGATGAATGGGACATGGTGTGATATTGTACACTGGCTCACTGCTAAATCAGTTCCCAATTAGAGGTCAATAAGAATGATCTTTTACAAAGACTATTAACCAAAGGTCTGTCCGAGCTGACGATGATATTACCTTGGAGAAGTGACAGGAGGAAGTAAGATTTCCCGATCATTGTCCACTCCCAGATATTTCCTCAGTTTCTAACTGTGAAGTTCTGAAAGAGAAAGGAGTTAATGAGACTTCACCTCTTGTCTGAATGCTCTCGAGAGATCAGAACTGCTTTTAGACAATATCTTCACAGACTAATTTGATTCTTTGTGGGATGATAGGTGCACTGCAGAGAGTTACAAGGCTTTCAGAAAGGAAAACAATGAAGGTCTTGCATTTCTATAGCACCTTTCACCACCTCAGGACGTCCCCAAGCTCATGTCCCTTGAGCTAGAAAGATGTTCTGTATGACAGACTTGAGCCTCACACCCAGATCTCAATAATCAGTAGAAATCTTTCAAAGGCATCAATCATTGGAATCTGTCTTTATAAAGTCACAACATCAACAAAGGACGGTGTTGGTCGTGGAAATGAATTCAAATTTTTCCGTTACTTACCCAGGACCTGTCCGACTGCTCGCCTGGGGAGGAACTGCCCACACGCTCTGCTTGGGCTGAATGACCTCTTCATGTGCTGATCCATCTGTGTATTTAATTAGAAAGGGCTGATGTGTCACTGTGAGTCAAAATGAGGAAGTGGGATCAAAGTGAGAGAACAGCACTTTGCTGTGCACTGTCAGCAAACCCTGTGTCTGTATAAGAATATAAGAGCAGAACAAGTAGGATCAGCTGGACAATCTGACATTTTTATTCCTTATATTACATCCACTCATTTTTTTGTCCCCTCACTGAAACTATTGTTCTCCCTCTTCAGCCCCTTTGTGTCCTCCTCAGAACTAGCTTTCCTGCCCAGCTTATATATTTCCTACCTATCTTCACCACACAGTCAGAAAATCTGCCTACAGTACCATTAGTCCCTTCATCCAAGTCACTAATGTAGATTGTGAATAGTTGAGGCCTCAGCACTGATCCCTGTGGCTCTCCACTAGTTACAGTTTACCAAGCTGAAAATCACCCATTTATCCTGGCTCTCTGTTTCCTGTCAGTTAGCTAGTCCTCTATCCATATTAATATATCCCCCCCAACACCATCCAATTTCACCCTGTGCAGGATCCTTTGATGTGGCACCTTATCGAATGCCTTTTGGAAATCCAATGTCATGAAGAGATATTTTTGTGTAAAATGTGCTTGGAAATTATTATCTAAAATAGAATTCTAGTGGTGGCCCATGTAAAGGTGTGTGTCTGTGTGTGTCTTAATTGGATTAAAGCCAGCTCGTCTCTGTGCTTTAATGTTTACTAGTTTTTAAAATGTTAATTGGGTAAATTGTGAGGAGAACAGTTCATTTGCAATTGTTGAATAAACCATTCAAGACTGGGGGTAAAATCTTGCACCTAGTTAGAAGGAGCCAAAAGATGTGTTTTTTCTTGAACCCACAATCCTCGGTGGTCTTATTCCTACTGAATTCAAAGTCTTCATCTCGAAATTACAAACAGCAAAATTGGGTTATAACAGTTGTTTCAATTTTCCCTCTGGGATTTGAACAACTCAGCCTTTACCATTGGTTGTGTCATAGTCCCAAATACACCACATCTACAGGTTCCCCTTTATCCAATCCACTTGTTACATCCTTGAGGAAATCTAATTATTTTTTCAAACATGATATCCCTTTCACAAACCCATGTTGACTCTATCTGATTGAATTATGGTTTTCTAAATGTCCTGCTGCTACCTCCTTAATAATGAATTCTGGTATTTTCCCAATGACAGATATTAGACTAACTGACCTGTAGTTTCTTGCTTTCTGCCTCCCACCTTTATTGAACAGAGGTGTTTCATTTATGTTTATCCAATCCACTGGGACCTTCCCATAATCTAAGGAATTCTGGAAGATTACAACCAATGCATCCATCGTCTCTGCAGCCATTTCCTTTAAGACCCTCACATTCAGGCAATCTGCTCCATGGGACTTGTCAGCATTTGTCTCATTAGTTTTCTAAATACTTTTTCTCTGGTGATAGTGATTGTTTTATGTTCCTCCCTCCTTGTAGCACCTTGACTTTCTCCTGCTATTTGGGATGGTTTTAGAGATTTTTACTGTGAACACAGACACAAAATTCTTGTTGAAAGTCTCTGTCATTTCCTTGTTTCCCATTATTAATTCCCCAGTCTGATTTTCTATGTGTCCCATTATTACTGTAGCTTCTCTCTTATCTTAATGTACAACATCTCACTGTCATTGTTTATGGTTCTTGCTAGTTTACTCTCATATTATCATTTCTGCCTCCTTATATTTCTGCTGGGATCCTTCCAGGATTTAGGTCAGATTTTTGCCCTCGGCAGGGCTGCACAGGGCTGGGGGCGGTGAGGAATCCGACTATCGCCCGCGATCAGCTCCGCGCTGCGATTTTACGCGGGCGGGCTAATTAAGGCCTGCCAGCATAAGATGTGGCTGCAGAATGAGTGCAAAGGGGCGGGCAGGGGTGGGTGCTTAGTGACTGCTTGGACCAATGGTGACCCAGCGGCCGATTCAAATCTGGCCACGGCAACCTTCAAAAGGCTTCCGGTGAATGCGGGTGGAGGGGCATTCGGCCCTGCGTTTCCCTGATGAGTGATGCTGCCCTCCTGGAGGGTGTGGATATTGACCCCACTGCTCCCCCTCCCCCACTCCGCCATTCTATCCTGGGAGACCTGCCATGTTCCTTGTTCCAGCTGCGATGGGCAGCCCTTCCACACTTTCCTGTGGGCCCCGCCCTTCATGTGTAAAAGCGCTAAGTTAGAGCAGTGATGGGGAACTGAACAGGGGGCATGGGATAAGTGTGGGGGTCTCACAGCCAGAACAGATGCTGCCTCGGGAGGGGGGGTAGGTTTCACCAGCTCTCTGTCTTAACAACATCGTAACCACAGTGTGAAGATTGTCCCCATTCCCTGTATCTTAATAATATTGTAAAGACAACTGGGAGATGTGCTGCAGTCTCTGAGAAAGAATTTGGTGCGCCTACAGCACCACCACTGGCAAGAGAGTGTAAGTACAGTGTGACATGTTTACATGGGAAATTTTCATGATAAATGTGGACACAGGAATTTACATAATTTGGTGGGGAAATGCAATGACATGAATTAACAGATTGGAGCAGGAAGGTTGTCCCAGAGTAAGATGTTTAATAAAAATATATCTGTACAGAGTTGTCTGGGCATTTCAATCCCTTGTGACAATAAATGTAATATTATAGAAAATGCAAAAGCTTCTTGTAATCTATCACAGAATAAACAAGTTGCAGAATTCAGAAAGCACATTCTGAAATGTTAACAAAGTTCAGTGATGTCACATTTTTGCTAATTACTATTCAGCCATGTTGGCTGCACGCAGTCAGGCAGTCCCTCGGTTGTGATGTGTCCACACAGCAGGACTGGGATGCATCAGCATCAAAGGACATGCTTAGTTGTTGCCGTGCAATGCATTTATTGCGAGCCTGTTGCACACACGCCCTGTCGAAGGATTCTCCGTGTTTCCATTCTGAATCGAGGCAGATCAACATTACTACAACAACTTGCATTTATATAGCACACTTAATGTAGCAAACTGTCCCAAAACTCTTCAGGGGATTGTTAACCACATATAAATCCATCTCTGAGACAAATAATGAGATATAAGGGACAGGTGACAAAAAGCTGAGTTAACAAAGCCAGTTAATAAAGACCATGTTAAAGGAGGAGAGAGATAGACAGAGATGCAGAGGGAGAGAGACAGAGAGAGAGAGTGATAGAGAAGCAGAGGGAGAGAGACAGAGAGAGAGACAGACAGAGAAGGAGAGAGAGATAGAGAGACAGACTGGGAGAGAGAGAGACACTGAATCTCTGTCCCCAATGACTCAGCATCAAGTCGTCTCTGGGGAAACATTTCATTCCAAACCACACCAACCACAGACCCATTCAGTCCCTTCCTCCCTCTCTCCCCCTGTCCCCCAGTGGGTTGTCTCATGTTCCAAGGAATCACAATCCCTGCCCCTACATCCTCACCCCCTCTTCCCGTTTCACACTCAGTTTCGCTTGAATCTGATCTGTGCGTATTCCGTCTCCTCTTCCCTGTGGACAGACCCATCACCACTGGGCACCCTGAAGACTTGGGGATTGGCGTAGAGAAGCTCGTCGGGTTTGTCGGGGTTCCCATATCCAGCATCGCCTCCCACTGGACCTTCAGAGAGACCCCGGGGAACTGGGGTCTCCCCCTCGCTAGTTGTGTCTCTGGTTGTGTCCCAGGTCTCAGTAATCAGCACATTCTGTTTACCCTACAGAGAAATGGAAACAGAAGACATCCTCACATCATTTACTGGCACTGATAGGGTTAAATTATTGTGCAGCATCGTTAGTGTCAGTCGTGGCTCAGTGGGTTTAACCCTCTCTCTCATGTCATATAAAAGAAACCACCTATGGCAAGGGCAGCACTCCCTCAGTACTGACCCTCTGTCAGTCTCGGACTCCCTCAGTACTGACCCCCGACAGTGCAGCACTCCCTCAGTACTGACCCCCGACAGCGCAGCACTCCCTCAGTACTGACCCTCTGTCAGTCTCGCACTCCCCCGGTAATGTCTCTGGCCAGTGCCGGCTTGGATTCTGCACTCAGGTGTCTGACGTGAGGCTCATTAACATGAACCTTGTAATCAGAGAGAGGATGAGAGGGAAGAGAAAGAGAGAAAGGGATAGAGATAGGGTGTTATTAATCTATTAATGTATGTAATGTAATTGGAAATTGTCTTTTTAAACAGGGGTTTAGTCTGTGGGTGTGTCTGTGAGTGTTTTAATTGGATTAAAGCCAGCCAGTCTGGGTACTTTGATGTCAAGTAGTTTTGAGATGTAAACACAGAGGTAAAGGGGTAATTTGCATTTTTAAACAGAGCATTCAATGTCTGGGAGTGAAATCTTAAACGAATCAATGTTTATATTACTAATAAAATTGATACGATGAAGGGTGGAGTTCAAAGGTCCTGATGATTCAATGAGAATTTACATTCAAAGAGAAGTGCTGGGTATAACTTGAGCAGTTTTGTGTGTGCAGAGCAGAGGCTTCTAACATCAAAGCATCTGTAAGCCTACACCTGTCTGCAAAGGAACCAAAGTGAAAGGAACCTCATTTGGAATTTGTGAGGTGAAAATGCTTTGCTGGAATCTGCTTAAAGTCTATGGGTTGTCTTAGAGGAGATTAGTTTGAGAATTTGTTAAAAAGTTATGATAATACTAGTTTGTAACCATGTGCATATGTTTAACTTGTGTAAATTAATAAATGTCTCATGTAGATTGATATAAAACCATCTCAAGAACTGGTGGTCTTATTCCTGAATTTAGAGCTGCATCTCAAACATTCCACTGGGAAATATAGGTTATGACAGTTGTTTAAAGTTTCCCTCTGGGATTTTAAACAACAGCCTTTACCAGTTGCTGTGTCATAACAGAGAGACAGCGCGATACTGAACCATTGCTAACTCCACAGGTACAAATCAGTGGGTAACTGGGCTGGGAATCTGGGACATGTGTTGTCTACACACTGAGATTGAAGCTTTGGAGTGAGTGTAAACAGCTCCTGTACCTGGTGCTTCACAGAGAGTGGACTGGGGGTCAATGCAATGTCACTGGTCCCTGAAACTCTCTCCTCTGTCATTGTCTTTCTCCTGCAATAACACAATATCACACTGTGGTTATCATATAGCAGAGAGTCAGTGCAGCACAGACACAGAGCCCACTGTAACCTTACACCAACGACTGGACTGTCTGTTTAAATCACTTCTGCACAAAGCACAGAATCAAGAAGCTTGACACCATCCAGAATAAAGCAGCCTGATTGATCGACACCCCATCCACCACATTAAACATTCACTCCCTTCACCACAAACACACAGTGGCAGCAGTGTGTGTACCATCTACAAGATGCACTGCAGCAACTCAGCAAGGCTCCTTCGACAGCACCTTCCAAACCCACGACCTCTACCATCTAGAAGGACAAGGGCAGCAGACACATGGGAACACCACCACCTGGAAGTTCCCCTCCAAGTCACTCACCATCCTGACTTGGAAATATATCACTGTTCCTTCACTGTCGCTGGGTCAAACTCCTGGAACTCCCTCCCTAACAGCACTGTGGGTGTACCTACACCACATGGACTGCAGCGGGTCAAGAAGGCAGCTCACCACCACCTTCTCAAGGGGCAATTAGAGATGGGCAATTTAATAACGGCCTCACCAGTGACAGCCACATTCGATGAAAGAATTTAAAATCTCACAGCTCAGGAGGAAGCCACTCAGCCCATCGTGCCTGTGCTGGCCCTTTGTAAAAACTGTCCAATTAGTCCTCAACAAATGTTTATATTAAAATCAAGTTAAATCTTCAGACTTACTTTCTCACACAGATGAAGATGAACATTCCAACCAGGAAAACACTCAACATGATCCCAGCCGTGAGCAATCCTACTGTCCATTTACTGGAGTCTCTACCTGTAAAAACAGCCATTAATTACTGCACTACAGGTTTAGAATGATGCTCCGATGTATCTCGAGAAGCGATACACTCACTCAATGTTTAAATACTCATTCTCGGGCAATGCTGACATTTATTGTCAATCCCTAGTTTCCCCTTGAGAAGGTGGTGGGGGGTCTTCCTCCTGAACCACTGGTTTGACCCAAACTGGGAGAGCAGTTCAGAGGGCAGGTAAGAGTTAACCTTGTTGGTGTTTGAGACTGGAGTCACATATACACCCAGACCTG